>NW_012130073.1:200532-212881 GCF_000143395.1 Atta cephalotes
ACTTAGTTAGTTAGTTATTTATTTATTATTACGTTTTATTTAAAGTTAAAGTAGTTATTTATTATACTTTTACTATATCTATCTGCACACATATATATATATATATATATATATATATATATATATATATATATATATATATAATTTTTTTTTTTTAAAGATGTTTCTTTAAGTTTAAATAGTTTTCATTGTTTTCAATATGATTACGTGTGTCTAGAAATATTTGACCTCATTGCAATTTCAGGGATAGTTCACGTTCGCATGACATTTGCAATCACGATAACGTTAATGTTGCAAGTAAGTGTACCTATCTTATATCATGAGTTTCTAATTAACGACGCGACAAATTGACGGCAATCAAAAATTAACATCATTCCTATCACATTTTCTTACAAAATGGGAAACATTGCTTCTCTATCAGAAAAACATTAATTTAAAGCTTAGGAATTTGATCTTTATTTGAAATCATTCTCGATATCATAAATCTAAACTTTATTATTTATACTTTCGCTATAATATCGTATAATTATCGCGTTACGATACCAATCTCATTTTCCTCGAATGATGTCAAAAGATGTTTGAAATTTCCGTTGAGAAATTTATCACAATCACAGCGAAACGCGCAGTGTTCTCTCCTTCTACCCTCTCCTTTCTCTTGTAGCGCTGTCAGCCACACAACAGGCCCATCCTCGCGACCGGGCCCGTCCCTACTCCTTAGTCCCTGTTCATCATCCTTTCTTTTTCCCTTTCGCCGAGCTACACCGATCACGACCGATTCTAGCCGAGCTCTAGGTTGCCGCGTTGATGGATCGTCGTCTACACCGATCAGGAAGTCGTGTACGCCATCGCATCGATCGCGATTGTCGAGCTTCACTTCGTGCTCCGAAACTCGCCTGCTGATTAAACGTCATCTGAATCTCGAAATTTTCTCGATCTCATCCTTCCGTTCATCAAAGTGTTCTCCGTTCTCCACATGACCGCGAATTCTCCAGAGTTCTCCAATATTTCTTCGGACGCTACGTGAAGAAACGCACCACCGCTTTCTTCTGCTCAGCGAAACACCCGACATTATGCCTTTCATCGCGTAAAGTAGACAGTGCACGATTTTTGTACTCCACGAGAACGATAGATTGTGAATTATCGGGATTGAAATATCGAACTCGGTTGAGAGGAGTCGCTTCGCACTTCCGGTCGACCGTGTGAACGACGCGACCGCGAGCACGGGAACTTCGCGGTAGCGAACTAGCGGTTCCAAAGAATTCCGCCGAAGACGACAGTCGACAAGCGGTCGTGTGTTACTCTCATCTTAAGAAGACACGCGGAGGACGTTCGACGCCGAATACGTGAAGACCGGGAAAGCGAGGACACGGATCGAAAAGCGAACTCGAATACCCGCGATTCGCTCTGGCGAACGGACGCACAAACGATGTTGATACTTCCAGACATAAAGTTACAGGTATTTAAATAACCGCCGCTTAAAACTTGAAGCATACCAAGAATTCCGATCGATCATTATTAACACATTAATAATTAAGTATTTTCATTAACTTAAGTAGATTGACTTAAGTAGATTGACTTTAATCTTGGTTCAACTTATTCTTCGTCTTTTTCTGATTCTAAGAATTAATCTGATTCTAGAGAGAGAAAAGATAGTAGAAGTTGAAGAATAAATTGAACCGAGATTAGAATTAATCTACATTGATGATCTACATTGAAAACGAATATAAAGCATTTGTGAAATTTGAAAGTTATCCAAGATTAAACATCCCCCAAATAAATCGGAATATTCAAAAGATGAGTCGACGTACATTTGAAACATTTTCTAAATGTCTTCAGGGTGACATTATGGCGTCTTTACGACATTTGAAGTTTATATATAATATGTAAAAAATATATATATAAAAAATATATGTAAAAAATATATGTATATAAATCAATATAATATTTGAAAGAAGTCGATTTTTTTTTATTATGAATTATAGTGTCCCCAATCGTCGAAATTAAGAATGTACATAGAAATATATTTTTTTCACAAAAATCTTCATTTCTATATATATATATGAAATATTCTCGAACTACTGTAATAAAGTCTAAGACAACTTATTTTCAAATCAAATATTTATTAATCTTTTTGGTACAACTTTATTTTCCGCCATTGTATCTCCGCTATACGGACAATTGAATCGCGAATACGTTGCCACTGTATGGGACAACTGTATGACGCGAACGTCACTTCACTAGAGAAGTATAGCAGTTAAATTTTACGTACATTACGTATGTAATGTTAAGTATTGGTGGGAAGAAATTATTCTTTAACACGTTTCAAAGTAGCAACACTTAAAAAAAACTGTTAAACTATAATCGTCATTAGTGCACGGAAAGCGTGTTCAACGCTGTATATAGTCTATAATATTATAGTCGTCATTAATATCGAAAAGGTTAAAAAACATAATAAATTATATAAAATTATATAATAATTATATAATAATAAATTATATAAAGTTGCATGAGCAACTTTATTCAAGCGCGTATTCGAATAAACAAATTGTGAGAACATTGCATAATAATAGCACAAAGTGACAACAATTTTGCAATAATTGTGCTAAGATGATTCGTCATAACGCAACAATTTTGTCAGAACAAAATTTTTAGATAAATAATATTTGTCAAAAATTAGTCAAATCCGATTTGAGGTATATATATTTTATTTTTCCAAAAAATATAAGAATAAAACGCCAGCATATATTGAAGAAAGAAATTAGAACACGCTATCCCGATTATTTTCAAATGCTCGACAAACATTTCTGAAAAAACTGATTTATATGCATCCGAAAAGCCGATTAATTTAAAAATTTTTTAATTAGCTATACCGAATGTATAAATACTTCATGTTGTAATATTTTTACGTTATAATTTAGGAATAATTTTAAAAGCATTTTTATACATATTGTATAAGCAGAATTCAAGGCACGGTTATATTTTTAAAACACAATCAAAATGTTTTTTTCAATTATTGGATGATTTTTTTCTAAAATTAAATATAAATATGCTGCTTGAATGATTCTCGCCATCGTTAATGTCTTGGCGAAATATTAATTTAGTTGAAATTAATTGAGTAAACAATCAATATTTTAGAAAAGATTTGCAGAATTTTGCATTTTGATCTATTTTTGTAAATGTATCCATATAATTGTCAGATTACAAATTTTATGTAAAATTTTATCAGATAATTTAATATAAACATTGACCTCGGAATGACATTCGATATTCGGATTGCTTTTCGAAATGTGATTGCTCTTCCATGATGCTTCGAAACACTTTATTTTCCGATTTGAAAACTACAAACTTCAAAACAGTTCAAAATAAGTCCCAAGGCCTATTTTCCAATTGTAAACGAACTATAAATATCGGAGCGTTATTATTACCAGCTAATCAGTACATTCTTTGTTACATTAAGATTAAATTATTAAAGATTCAGTTTTGATTTTGATGTCCGTCTGGACTATAATTAATATCAGAATTTTTTCTTCTTTTTCTTTTTCTTTGCGATTAACGTTTTAGGTATATTAAAAATTATTCATTAATTTCAACATAATAATCGATACTGATTCGCTGAATGGTCAAAGATTGGTTTTTGATTAAACCGATAGAATTGTAGAAGTGTTTGCGATATAGTGATATAGTATAGCGAATAGTGAATTTTTGTTTTACTGTGCTACCTTATATTATTTTATAATAAATTTTTGCAAATTTATCTTTTAATCATTTTAATACCTTCTAGATTGTTATTAGAGTTCGTTTTTATATTATAATTTCCATTAATAGGTGGAGATGGCTCACTGAAATGAATTAGTTTGTAAAAAAAATTTTTTGTAATTACATATCATATTGTCTCTGAGGATGGTTCAAAAGTGAGCCGAAATATGTAAGCGGATTAATTATTATTAAAGTTGTTTTGTTAACCGTATTGGTTTGCATTTTTAAGTGTAAAATGACGTGCTTGATTCCTATTGCCCTGTTATATATTGCCCTGTTATATATTGTCCAATCATTTAGTTCAAAAGAAGCTTCTCTTCATTTTGATTTAATAAAAATCAATTCGCGTCGGATTCTCTACTCTTGAACATGTGTACATTAAATTATGCGAATAACAATGGTTTGAATTAGGACGAGTTGCGGAACAAGCTGGAGCTAGCATACCCAACCTTTTCCAACTGACAGGTTAAATGTGCGCTCAGTGCATCCTCAGTACAATTCCCCGGATGCGCCGTGTAATATACAATATACACACATACACATACTGTTTCGCCATACATTGCCTTTCTCCATTGGCCAAGCGTGGGGCTCCTCTTCGTGTGGTAATATGTCGAGCGTGCAATGATCGCGAAGGACGCGACAGCCTTGAAGCTGCTTGAGAGTCCTCAGACATACCATTTCTAAGTAGATCGAGGTGTAAACCGGAACGATCGTGCCCTCCTTCCTTCCCTCGACTATATATTCGTTTTTTTTTTTGTTTTCTTCACGCCCGTGCTTAAATTATTTCAGATCCGATCAATTGCAATAAATTCCCATGTATACATTATTTTGCAATTTAAAGATACGATGGGAGTCGCTGATTGGTAGCGAACTGATTGATAAGTGATCAAAGTATCATTAAAATTATTGACGATTACAAATTACGACTATCAGTAAAAATTTATAATTACACAAACCTGTAATGTTTGGTCCACTGAGATGTAAATGTGATTTATCGACGTAATCTTTTTGTTTCGGAATCTGATCACAAAATTTATTTAACACTATCAGGAGCTTGAAATATTCTAACCTAAAAATGCAAAAAAGTGTTTTTTTAATTTTTTTAGATTACGATAACTTCTCACGAAAACGTGAGAATTATATCCGTTGATTTGGACAATATATTTAGATTCTTCATGAAAAAATCTATAGAAGTGCACGTTTTCCGAAAAGATAGAAATATATTTAATTTTAATCTTTAATATATAACTGCAAGAATAAATTGTATTAACAAATTCTATGTTTTTTAGTATATAAGCGTATCGAATGCTTATAAGGCCAATTTTTTTGACACTTTGTATTAAAGGGTTTTTTGGGTCACTGATTATGAATTTAGAGTCAGAATTTTTAAGTGTAAAATGACGGATGCAATATGACGAATAGAATGATAAATCACCATATTGCATTTGCTTCTATTTTTGTAGATTTTTTCGTGAAGAATCCAAATATCTAAATATATTGTCCAAATCAACGGATATAATTCTCATGAAGAATCCAAATCAATAGATATCCTTATATTTTTTAAAATTTAATTTGACAAATTAAAAAAACGCTTTTTTGTATTTTTAGATTAGAATATCTTAAAATCTTTACGTGTGCTAGACAAATTTAGATACAGCGGAAAAAATTATGGCGGAAACCATTCTTATATCTCACTGAACTTTCCAAAGTCTTATTTTCATAGGCATGTGTTATTCATTTCTCGCTTATGAGTTCGTGCGATTATTTTACTTACTTAGTTGTAATAAAATAATAAATGAATTGTAGGAAGTAATGAATGAATCATGCGCTTGCAACTAAGGTAAACATCTCAATGACCGACACGTATCTATGACCATATCCGGTCACACTTACACAAAATAATTTATTATTATTAATCTGATATATAATTTATTATTATTAATTTCAAATGTTCTTTTTATCATAATATTATAATTTATTACAATTAAATTATATTATGATAAAAAGAACATTTGAGATTAATAATAATAAATTATGTGTAAGTGTCCGTACATATAGGTACATGTCCGGTCATTGGGACGTTTACCTTTGAGTAACGCGTCGATTGAACTGCAATTGAGATTCGTGATTGAGATTCGGGATGACGCTATTGTGTATGATGGATACACCTCGTATTCTGTTTATCGTGGTTTCGATATACATACTTCTGGGCAACGAAGGAAACCGCACGTGTAGCCAGCCGGGCGTTTCCAACTCCAGTACTACGTAATTTCAATTACGGCGTAGTCGATGTTTAATACAATTTCAGAGTCATTGACCGACTAAAAATGCGCGTGAAACGCCTCGACGCGGAGCAACGACGCGGTGCTCGTTGGACGTACTTGGTTGCGTTTTCTACAGCGTGCCGCTTGGTATCGGCGGATCGGCCTCTAGCTTACGCTATGTAAGACAAGTACACGAAGGGCGACGCCCTTTCTCGCGGATTTCTTAGTGAACTGAACAAACGAGTATCTTCGTATTTCGCAAATATCTTCACTATCACTGTGTATCGGCTATTATTATTTAATCTCCAGCTTAAACCCGGTTACACTCTTCTCCGATCCTCCGATTCTCCGATTTTTTTTTTTTAAGAAAAATAAAAACATAAATGACTCAGCATTAATCATATACGAAAAAAATTGTTTCAGTTGAATTGGTTGAAACTGTGACATTGTAAATTATGAGATGCCGATGAAAAGTTTTCTTATACAAAATTATAAAAAAATGAACAGATTTTGCTTTAATGCTATTTCATAATTGCTATTTTGATATCTAATCAGACTGAAAAGTATCTACGAGTATCTTTATATATTACACCATTCATTTTTTAGCAACTATATCTTAATATTTTTATACACAGAATGAGATGAATCAAGTGACGTAAAGAAAACATATAACTGTTTTTCAAAAAAAATTGCGATTTGCAAATTACATATTCTTTTTAAAAAACAGCTACGTTTTCCTTAGATCAATCGATTCATCTCATTATTCTGTATAAAAGTATTAACGTATAAGATACAATTATAAAAAAAATGAATGGTTTAATAGATGAAGGTACTTTTCAGTTCGATTAGTCCAGAAGAGCAAGTTTTAAATGCCGCTACAACAAAATCTTCATTGTTTATGATTTTATCTATGAGGATACTTTTGATCAGTATCTCTACTTAATCTCTCTACTTAATATCATAGTGTTAGCTAATTCGATTAAAATCTTTTTTTTTTCGTGTAATTAGTGCAGAAACCTTTACGGTTCGTAGTCGTAAAAATTGTGTTCTCATGTTACTTGTTAAAATAATGTCAAAGATCAAAGATCTGAAATTTTTATACAAGTATTCGATATAATATCAGAGGAACATATCTTTTAATCGTATATTTTAAATATAAAACTAGAACTCACGATGATATCCGGGAATATATCATTTCAAGAAAAGATATCCTTGGAAATCAGTTCTAGTTCACCAAGAATAATAATGAAAAAAAACTCTGACTATTCTAATCTTTAGACGCAGGACTTTTATTGTTTACTATGATGAAGAATAATCCTATCATAAATTTATTTCCGAATACACATTTAAAAATTTAAAAATTTATCTACGATTTATTTTCTTAAGGAGGCAGAAGAGCTTGAAAAATGAAGATATCCAAATATACAAAAATATTCAATTTTTTCGAACTTTGTTAGGTATCTAAGGTCCCCTTAAAAATAGTCTTTCTCTTTTCAATGAAAAAAAGCACAAAAATAAGATTGTTTTTATAAATTTTTTTTGTGAAAAAAAATGCGACGGAAAAAATTGATTTTAAACTTTGTCCATCCTATACTTTCAACAATATATAAAATACAAATATTACAAATTATTAAAAAATATTAATTATAATAAATATTAATTATAAATATTAATAAATATCTTTAAATGCGTTTTTCTGAAAATTATATTTTCAAAATCTGTGAACACAATACTTTAAAAATTGGACTGATTGATTTCTACTTTGGCATATATCTTTAGTCACTTAGAGCCTTTGAAATTCCTGAAATTTTAAAAATATTTTTTCACTATGATAAAAGTTAATTTGTTGAAATATACAAAAATATACAATTAACCTTTGAACCGACGCAACATTTTTTGTCGCAAATTTTAATTTTTTCATAAAACTTGAGATTATGCCCTATCTATACTATTAATAAATAAAAGAAAATTTTGTCCTTTTGTTTTTGATTATTTTGAATCAAGTCGTGTTAAATATATTGATAAAAAGCAATTTTTTTAGAAACATTTTCATTATTACTTTATATCTTTTAAATAAATTTCTTATTATTCTTTTAACAACTCTTTTCTTTTATACATTACACACACACACACACACACACACACACACACACACACACACACACACACACACACACATATAGAATAAACGTACAAAACACTTGAAATTAATTAATCAAACCATCGAGTGGTAAAAAAAATTTGTAAGAACAGTCTTGTTTTTGTAAAAATAACTTTATAAAAATAACTTTATTCAAAAAATTTTGTTTAGTAGATATTTGTTTAGTAGATATTGTGATAGGTGATGTGAAGCCTAATTTAAGAAATTTCACAGCACACTGTTAGGACCCCTAGCGCAACTTTTTCTGCGTAAAAAATCTCGTGTCCTTGTTACCGGAAGAGAAAAGTGGGTCTCAATGAGAAACGCGTGCACTATTAGACATTCCTGTCCGTATATGTGGTAAAAGTAGTTGTGTACATTCAATAGTATGCAGCGAGGGAAAACTACATCCCGCGGAATCTGGTTCCATTTGTAACATTATGCCAGTTATGGTTTCGTAGGAAAAGATCCGGAATTTTATAGTTGTACATTATATGTCTTCGATAGCCTTCGACTTTCCCCCATGGGTAGTATTAAAATTTTACAGTCCATTTTTTTTTGTGATTCTTGGGAACAAGGCATATCGAAGTAGAATCCGATAGTAGAACGTTAATTTCGAGTTATTAGTGAATATTACTATGTCATATACCCATTTGTATTCTTGTAAGTACATTTGTAATGCGAAATTTCATTAATATCATAAATTTTGCACATTGTATGCATATTATAATATATACGGCGTCGTTATTAATATATCTCATATATCTCGTAATATTTTCATAGAAATTTCCACGGATTTTCTAATATAATAATATAATTAAGCTATTGTACATATTAATTCCTATGCTATTGTGCTAAGAATTGAAAGATTAAGCAAAATGGCTGTAGTAAATCGATATTTAAATCAGAATTATCGCTATTTGTTCCCCACTGTAACACGCGATTTCGGTCGACGACAGGTGCGCGTTACGAGAGGCCGCGAAAAATGTGAACGTATCTTATTTCCCGTTCGTCTTCTTAGCCCGTTCGACCATATCTACGGCATTCGAGAGGGTGGGGATCATTCACGGTAGATACCGTTATCGCGCTTCTTCATGGCTTCTTAGGATGATATCTCTCTCTCACAGTATGCAGTACCAGAATACTGCATTGAATCACAAGCGAAATCATAACATCGTGTCCATCTTTTTCGAGGTTTTCTTCTTCGCCGTTGTGGATTTTTTTTCACTTTTTTGTCACAAACTTTTTTATCATCCGAAAAATTACTCCATTTAGTACCGCTGGAATATATGTTCCACTTACAAAAAAATCAAATTTTTAACAAATAATATTAACTTATACTTTGGCTTGTCTTAAAGAAAAAGGTTTAAATTACATGTTTTAAAAGATCGCACATTTTGCAATATAACATAGTTATGCAAATTTTACCAGCGATTTTTTTTGCCATCACGCGCCGCAACCCTTTTAAACCATCACCAAACTCATATTGTTCATGTTAAAATCTGAACACTTTGCTTATAATACTTAGCTAACTGGGATGTATTATCTTGACTTAAAATTTTCATATTTGGTTTATAATTTAAAAAAATATTTAAGCTCATATTAAATATATCGATATTATAGCTTTTCCTGACCGGCATTTTAAATCTGTTTTAATTTTTTACTTTTGATTCGTCATTAGAAAGAAGAATCTTAACCACAATCATATTTCAAAATATGTCGGTATCTTATTTTTCTATGACCGCCATCTTGAATTCATCATTTTGAAATTTTTTTTGACAGTTAAATTGGAATCAGTCCAAAAACTCATAGAACCATCTTCATACGAAATGCATTTCTTCTGAGAAAGTCGGAGGTACGAAAGACTTAATAGTAATTAGAAATTACTAATAATTAAGCAGAAATTACTTTATTAAAATTAAAAAATTTGTAATTATTAAATTAAATTAGAGTTATGATTTAAAAAAATTATTATATTAACTTATTAATTTTAAGATTAGTAATTATTAAATTTTAATTAAAATTGGCGCTTAATTTCTCATCAAAATTTTCTTAAATTCCGTTGAAGTGATCATTTTGTGATTTTGATTGATCTGTTAAATTCTGTTTTTTAAATAATTGAGGAATGTATGTCGAAAAACCTGTTTTTCGATATTTTTAGAATATTGTACATCAAATAATATATTAATTAATTAGTAATACATTAAATTTCATATCTCTTAAAGATTTCTTGGATATAAAATTACATAGGTTTGTCGAAATAGTACACAGAACATAATGACAAATCTTCATAAGAAAGCAAAAAAAATAATAAGGAAATGATATACACACACATACATTAGGCATGTTCAATTTGAGTTTCGGAGTTAAAACGCAAAGCCATCGACGCAAAAAATGTAAGATTTCGGGGACAGTACATTATTGATAAGCATCGCTCAAAGCTAAAATTGGACAGGCTTGACATACATAGATGAAAATATGCTCAACCAGTATTTATTGCTAAATGTTGAATTTTCGAATTTTACTATATATACACATATATGCATAATACATTACAAATTCACATAAGTGTAACGCAAATCAATTTTTCTGAAATCAGATTTACATTATTTTTTTATGAACGGGCAACTCTTTGTAACAACAAAATTAAACAAGAGACAAAATAAATTCGTTTAAACTAAATTTAAAAGCATTGGATATTAAATAAGAGACGAGATAATGCGGGAAATCGATTGCGTGGAAACCTTCGAAGTACTACAATTCATATAGCTACATCTTTTTTATTTTAATTAATCGCGAACCTCAAAATACAAGAATGATCCCAAAATATGCAGAGTATTTCTGTAGATTGATTTAGATAAAATATGTACATATATTATAAAATATTTACATATATTGATTATATTCTTAAATGAGAGATATAACTGCTACGTAACATATCCGTAAATATATAGGTTTTATATGTATGTTATGTATATATATGTTATGTATATATATGTATATAACATAACATACACACAAACATGTTACATTCAGTATTTATTGGGTAATATCTTGGTTCCACTTTTTCCCGAATATTTATTACCCTGTCGTTCGCAAATACATATATACATATATACGTGAGAATCCACAATGTATTGAACTTAGATCCGTGGGTCACGTCAAATGACTGTACGGATCAGTCATCCTCATGGATGGACAGCTGTTTAGCTGTAGCTACGCAAAGATCGGGAAGAGTCTTGTCATCTATCGGCGTTTTGCAGTGCCGCTTTTACATCAGACGTGCGTTTCATCGCAAAATCGCACGCACACGTACCATGAATGCGTACATGCGAGAATCGCGACGAGACGGGGACGAAGAAAAAGCCATCGTTAACCATCCCCACTGTATTATTTACGGAGTTTCTCTCCTTTCACCGAGCGCCAAAGTGCGTCCGGGACCCATATTCCGACGACCTCACCTCTCACGATTAGTCGCTGGCAAGATACGACGGTGTCCGGCCAGAAGTTGACGTTGTGTAGAGAGTCGTAAATAAATACGCTTTTCTAAATAAGAGTCACGGGTTAAGTGCGAATACCGCGTTTGTGTTCGCGATTGATAATTGACAATACATACATCGACATTTCTAATTTTTTTTATTACAATTCTTTCTTTCGCGACAAACGCGTTCGGTAATTCAAAACGTTATATTTTCGCGATTTCGTTAAAAATTACGGTGGTTTGATCGTAAATACTATTTGAACATGATCAATGTGGGGGATAATAAAAACAGATTATATCGTAAATTCACTGCGATAAATTCGATAATACTTTCTTAGCAGTGTCACTTCGCAAATTATGCGAATTTTCGCAGATAATCATTAAGTGTAATCGTATTTGTTCGCGCATCGTATCGCACAAAAAAAAATAATTGTGTACATGTACAATCATTTGAACACATACGCTTTTTTGTCTCATAAATTCACCAGGCAAGGTCGCCGATCGAAGTTGTATAAATCAAATGCTGAGGAATATCGGATTCGTGTCCGAACGTGGACGACGATGTTAAATAATAACGTGTCAACCTACGCGATTATATTGTTTTAACAGAATCGCCGTGCATTAGTTTAGGAACTTGTATATAAAGATCAACAAAATGTGATTCAATTTATCTAGCTTGCGCACAGAATAGTGCTCTCTCTCTCTCTC
>NW_012130073.1:213028-215351 GCF_000143395.1 Atta cephalotes
CTTGCGCACAGAATAGTGCTCTCTCTCTCTCTCTCTCTCTCTCTCTCTCTCTCTCTCTTTCTTTCATACATATTACTTATTAATAAATAGTTCTAATTGTACACATTTATTCAAATTGTCTATTTTATAATAAGCTTTGCAGCTTTTGTAAGATTCTTTGATATTATTGAAATATATATCAGGAAATGGTAATACCCTAAAGAGCACAAATTTGTTTGAAAGATGATTAAAAGATGACAGATGTCGCACTGCTTGTCATTTTGATAGCCTTATATGATAATTAAAAGATGATTTCTGTAGATATTTTTTAATCGTCTTTAAGACTTTTTTTTATTTTTAGATTTTGACACATTATATAACATTTAACATCAGATCTCTAAATTAATTTTTACACAAAACTAAATGAAATTGTATGACTTTCAATATACATCTCATTTATGAGACTTGCAACACTTACCATGCAATCTTTCCTATATGAAAGAGAACACTTTCATCATAATCTCCTTTGAAGATTCGCTTCCAAAAAAATATTTCATTAGTGTTCATTAGAATACAGATAAAATTTCTCATAATGCTGCATCTTTTATTTCTATCCTATATGTTTTCCAAAAACATATAGGATCTCGGGAAAACTGAACTCCACTACGTCCACGTACTGCTCGTGATGAAAAGTATTAAAATAACGAAAAGATATCTTGTTTATTTGTCTCCTTTCAATAATGTGAGAAGATATCTTTTAATCAACTTTGTCGAAAAAACAACTATAGAAATATGATGAAAAGACGTTTTTTTTTAAATTGTCTTTTCGATAAAACTAAAAGTCGTCTTATAGACATATTTTGCTTTGTCGAAAAGACAACTTAAAAAAATACTTTTCATTATCTCTTAGTATTTTGTGCTCTCTGAAAACACGTTAAGTATATACACGCCATGTATATATCTAGCGAATGAATACTGAACGCAAAAGTTTGTATTGCTATTTGTTAAGTCCATTTTATAATTGCGTATAAGCGTAGTTGATGTAATTGTAAGAATTGATCAATCATAATCGAATATTTTCCTTATATTTGATTGTGATTGATTAATTCTTACAACTACAAGCACTTACAATTATGCAATTGCAGAATGGACTTTACATGAAAGTCGCACAAATTTAATTGTTATGTATAATATAGAAGCCCATGCAGGGTCGTTATTCTTGGAAAGAAATATATTCAAAAAACTAGGAAAGTATTATCCATAATACGTATACTATAATTTTTTCCTAATTTTTTGAACACGTTTCCTCCTCAAGGATAGAGGCTCAGAAAATTTATGCAAATATTAATTTATCATTAGCTCGTGTCACTTTTGCGCGTTCCATATATGTAATAGAGAGAAAAGAAGCAAGCAGCGACATGGCATGATCGGCATAATTAAAAATTAACACGGATGTATATTGTGTATTCTGTAAAAAAAGAGAAATAATTTCGGAATTCGGTGGGAAAGAAATAATTTTCGTGTTAATGAAGTTTTCATCGGAGATTGCAAATATAATGTTGATGATAACATTGCTAAATCGAGTAAAAAATTATTGAAGAGATATGCAGAAATTACAATATAGCTATATTTTATAGTTTAATGTGAAAATAGGCGCGGCTTGTCGCTGTTCCTAGTATAGTTACCTAGTTATTTTACCGCGTATCGTGTACCGCATACCACGCTACATGCAATCGCATCCTTACGATACTCGTTATTATAGTGATAATGTAATTGAACGTTCCATGTAAATTCAATTGAATATTGCACGCGTAGGACACGCGAGATTTCGATGACAAGACTATCCCATGATGGAACGTTGCTCTTTACGCACGGATGTTCGATACCGATTTAGTACAGCAATACTGATTCTGACCGGCTTCGATTCGCCTGAAACGACAAACAGTTATGCGACCAGCTAGCCAGTCGGTTACTGAGACCGCGTCATTTAATAACGCGCGAGTTACGGTAGATTTAGCGCGCGGTAACATCCGGCAACGTCGTTAATTCGCGTCGCCGCGAATGCATATACTCAGGCAATGTCTCGAAATTCACGCGTCTTCCGATTGGGAGTTATTCAACAGGACAATTTGAATTAATAACTAATTCTTTTTTCGAAAATTTGAATCGAAAATTTGATGGGACACATTTCGCAACTGATTAATTTTTGTATGAAATTATGGAATAAGATTAATGTTCAAATATAATAATTCTTATGTGTGTGTGTGTGTGTGTGTGTGTGTGTGTGTGTGTGTGTGTGTGTGTGTGTGTGTGTGTGTGTGTGTGTGTGTGTGTGTGTGTGTGT
>NW_012130073.1:215371-223391 GCF_000143395.1 Atta cephalotes
TATATATATATATATGTGTGTGTGTGTGTGTGTGTGTGTGTGTGTGTGTGTGTGTGTGTGTGTGTGTGTGTGTGTGTGTGTGTGTGTGTGTGTGTGTGTGTGTGTATCGACTATATATGTATGTATCGACTTAATTGATGATAAATCAGAGTAGAAATATAACACGAGGAGAAAATTGAAGAGGCTTATAATTTTGTCTAATATAACTAGAGTTCGAAATCATTCACTTATTAGCTAACGTGAAATTGTTTTCTGAAATTTCTTTTCATTTAACATCTATGAAATCTAATTTTACATCGAGAATACGATATGGTCTACATAAGTCCAAATTTAAATGTAGAGGGACGCGCCTTTCAAATTTTCATTGATCGATTTGTTCGAACGATAATTACAAATAAACATATCGTTAATTTTCATTATTTATAGGTTCAATCTTATCTAGCGAAGAATTATAAAAATTACATATTTTCAATATACTTAATGTTATATAAATGAAAAAAGAAACAAAAAAAATAAATTTTCAGTATAATTTAGAGAAAATATCGATTCTTGGGGCATTCTGTATGTATTTTTTTTAATGATGAACGAACAGCACTGATAAGCCAGTTACTAATTATTTATGTCAGGAGGAACTAGATACGTTATAATTTTCTATAAAGCGAGAAACATCGATCGTAATTTCTGAAATCGCTTCTGATTGACCGAGTTAGATTTTTTATATTCTGTTTACTCTATCTATGAATGTTTTTTTACATATTATATCGCGATGTTACATCGAATAAAATACTATATCTAATCATTATCAATCATTTAATAAATTTAACTCTTGAATTGATTGAGACTTTTGTACACGAAATCAAATTATTTACATTTCCAACAATAATAATAAATGTAAAGGATATATTTGTGTTCTTAAACCGCTCTAAGCATCCATTTGTAGCATTGATTAAAAAATTGTAAAAAAATTTATAAGATAATAGCTCATCTTATCTTTGCGTTAGATAAAAATAACAAAAGATAATAAAACGGTATAAAATGTTCTACTTTTATGGATAGAAAAATTATTTCACAACGTAAGTGTTGAGGATTGATATGTCTTCACATATTATATATATAAGGAAGCATTACGTAAGAAAGAATCCGTAACTGAGAATTTTTTCGTCTATTCGGTGATGCATGATGTTATAATGACGATTCCGGCACAGGAAACTGTAAGCAAATATTGATGGAATGTATAAAAAGACGCATCTTTAAAATTTTCAATGCAGTTTGGATAAACGATTGCAGTTACGGATAACCCATCGTTACCTTCGAATCGCACTTATCGCGTTAACGAGACGATTTATTAAGTGGAACGGAAATACGGTAACGCGAACACCTAGTCC
The DNA here is from genome assembly GCF_000143395.1 of Atta cephalotes. NCBI lineage: Eukaryota > Metazoa > Arthropoda > Insecta > Hymenoptera > Formicidae > Atta > Atta cephalotes. The sequence continues at coordinate 216,757 of NW_012130073.1, forward strand.
TCCGGTACGTCTAAAATAAAGGCAATAAACTACCCACTAGTTTGCCTCTTATCTCTTTTTCTTCATAATTCATTTATAATATTTATAATATTTATAATATTTATAATATTTAATTATTAATATTTCTCAACACTATGAGTATAATATTTCTATTTCATTTAACGTCTTCGTAATTGAGGCTATAAAAAAGAAATTTTTTTTTCTTCAATAATCAATTTTTTTATAACCTGGTTTTGAAATGACAAACGAGATCATCTCTCGAGTTTTTGTTGAAAATTTTTAATCACAAAACATTAAATCCTTCTCAATGAAACGAACTTAGTTAATTCATTTGGCGCTTTTCGCTTACGAAAGATTAAATGAAAATGCGTAGAATCTCAATATATTATACAATTCCTTAAAAGTCGATTTATGTAAGATGATAAGGATCGATTAAATCGTCGAATATCATCAGCCATGCTCGACAAAGCGAATCAGCTTCTACACATATTAAAATTTTACATAATATAGTTTTTCAACATTTATGATAATATAGCATTTTTATGGTAAAAGCAATTACAATGCATTAATTTTTTTTGTTCAAATAGTTAAAAGAATTTAAAAAAGAATCAATAAGTATGTAACTATCATATCTTTTTTTTTTTAACTATTTTATATATGAATGTGAGCGGTATAACATTATACGATACGTTAATTGTTTCATTAATATCACCGAAAGCATGTAAATCTTAAGTTTATAAATGGATGTATTTGTATTTTTAAGCCGCGTATAAGTCAAAACTTTTATGACTGATGACCTTTTGCGCAACGATTAGTTCTGCAAGATGACAAATGCAGGCTAGATTGTAAAGATTCTGATAAGAATTGTGTTTATCAAGTATTATAGATATATAGCGTGTTCCAGAATTAGCATTCTCTTTCTTAATTAAATGAATATTAGAATTAACATATTTCTTTCTTAATTAATTAAATATTATAATTTTTTTTGTTTTTAATGGAAAATGATTGGATATTCTTTTAATTCCTATTTATCTTTTACTATTAAATTAAAAAAAAGCATTTTCGTGTTACATCGGTGCAGATTCCGTAAACTCTTTGATTATTTATATATTGGAAACTTTTTATTGGCAATAATGTTTAGCTTTAAATTTCTTTAAACAGAGAAAAATAAAAATCTTATAAATTATTAATAATTATTAATAATTATAATAACATAAGTATAAAAACATATCGCATAAAGCATTGGACTCGATTTAGCTTCTACGTGCTAATTAAAGTTTCTAATCGCAGCTTCTACATATGATTTACAAGTCACTACTACATCACGTGTTTATATCGTGTTCTTTGTATCCCATTTTCAAGTAAAATTTTAAAAAAGGAGAAAGAGAAAGAGATGAACGGACGTTGAAAAATCGTATCTTCACCAGCATCGAGAACAGTTTCAATTCTGATGATACAATCAAGATCATTGTCGATCATGCTAAAGTGGGTACATTATTGCCCATTGCCGAAGGATCGCGCGAGCGTTCCCTCGAATGCAAAGGTGATCGTTCCTAGCGAGACTACGAGGGATGAGAAGGACGAAAGAAGGATATACGAGAGAAGAAAATACGGTGCTGATACAGGAAATTTGCTAAATACACGAAACGTGAAAATCGCCACACCGGATGCTATCATGAGGAGGTACTTCCGGTTTGGGGTAAGGAGCAAAGGAAGTCGAACTTGAAAAAAAAACAGTCGGCTACACACGGCGATCGTGAGCTTCTTCCGATGTATATTTCGCGACCATATTCTCTTCCTATTTTCTTCGTACTTTGTTTGACACCTGTTAGTGGTGTCAAACCACACATTTATCAGCGTTTCTTTCCGATTCAAGTTCATTTCTTATATTATCTCAATTAAAACGAAGAAATGAATTGCCTATCGACAACTTCTGCATTCATTAATTTCGTAATATCCGAAGATACAATAATTTCCAATAGCAATGAGCAATAACATTATAACATAATATATACGCAAGTAATTTTAATTAATTATTTATGATATATTTGCGTTTATTTTGCTTCAAGTGACTTTGATATCGTTGAGTATCAAATATTATCTTAATCTATATAAATATATAAACCTATAAAAATATTACTTTAATTATCAGGTACAATTAGAAAATTTGTACATAAATTAAATTTAAAACAATTCATATTTTCCAAATGGTCTATCTAAATTTTTATACTTAACACATAAGATGAATATATTAGAAAGTATATTAGAAAGTACAAAAATATTATATAAAAATATTATATAAAAAATTAATACAAAATTACAATTACTGATTCGCTGCATTAAAACATTTTATAATATGATGTCTTAAAGCAATCTTTAAGACATCTTCAAGACGTTTTATATCCGTATTTTGGACGTAGTGCTGTTTGGGAATATTTTGACTTAATTTAGAAGCAAATTAAGTAATGTTAATTGTAATATGTTAAAATTAACTTATAATATATTAAATTAACGCATACATTTTATTCATTTATCCTAAATTTTATGTTTTATAACTTTTTTTATTATTTATTTACTTACTCATAAATTGTATTATTTTCATATAATGATAAAAATAATAAAAGAAGGATCATAATTTTTCCATATATTAAAAATGCTTCGGAAATAGTATCTTTAGCCATCATAAAAAAGAATTTTTGATTGAAAAAATATAGAATATTAAATAAATTAAATATTTTTATAAAGAGATATAATCAGACAGAGATTCAATTGAATGTAATAATAAAATTTAAATCAAGACATTTCAGGTTATTACAAAGAACTTTGTTATTACAAGTCATATGCTAGAATTTAATCATACGTTGTATTAGGTGTGAAAATACTGAACAAAACTATTATGAAAAGATATTGAAGACTAATATCGAAGATGATTCACAGAGCTTAAAAAAAAACAGAATTAATTCAAATGAGAATGTTACGATTCTTTTAGATGAATCACGTTTTTAACGTACGAATATTTGATAGAATTTGTAATAATGTTTGTTGATTGTTTATAAAGTAATCGTGACATTTGGCCTTTATTATTCGTCACAGTTAAACGTTTGTCATTTTATTCTCGATCATCATTTTTATTGTATGTGCTCTCTTTTTATTCTTATTCATACAGTCAGTTCTTCTAATTGTTTTGCAACTTACTTAATTTGTTTCTTATTAGAAAATTGTGCATAATCAATTTAAAATTAAATAACGAGGAAAATTATTACGAGATTATATATCTTGATTTACTCTGATTAAGATAATATTTTAATAATAAGTTCTTTATAGTTTTTCTAATTTAATTTAGAGGGAATTTAGGGGGGAATAGCGTTTCAGACTGATTGTATTGAAAGTGTCCGAAAGTCGGCACGCAATCATACCTAAAATAAATTTGTTTAATAAAGAATATGTACATATATACGTATTATTTGAAATATCTAACTTTGACCGAAATGATGGCGTTCTTTGTCGTATTTGATATATCTTGATTTACTTGATCTTTTAATATGTACTAATAGTTTTTAATGAAGTGAGGATATCAAGAAAGCAATTATCATTTTTGTTGAAATTATTAATTACAATGCAATGTGGATTAATTAAAGTCATGCCAATCCTCATGGACATTATACTTATTATACTGGCATGACTCTATCAATTTTCTCTGTTGACGTTTAATTTTTGACTATGTTAAAGTTTATATTTTTGTAAATCTAAAACGGCTAATGAAGACTTTGTAAATTGAACTAGGTATAGGTATTTTCCGTTAATTTTTAATATATTAAATTTAATTAATATTACTTAACATCTATTGTTGTTAGCTTGTCTTTGAACATTTTCTAAATAGAGTTTATACTGTTAAGAAAATTTTATCGCCTTGTTTTTACTATTATGGCTATAATCCGAAAAGAGGATAGATAATAATTGTTAATCAGAATTGGTCAACATGGTTAGCGGAACTGGTCTTTATCGTGCAGCAATCTTTGCGGATTCGGGATTATAGTATGATTACGAGCCATACATGATACGTTGGAAACATCGTTAACTATGCATTTCATGGTTCGCAGGGTTCGGATCCGAGGGTAGCGACCTGCAGAGGAAAACTGCAGAACAAGCGAAGTAAACTCAATCAAGAGATCAACAAGGAACTACGGTTGCGAGCGGGCGCTGAGAATCTTTTTAAGTAAGCTATGTAATTTATCATTATTTTATTAATTAATGTACAATATAATCTTTACTTTATTAATCAATATACAATATATATGTAATTTATATATACATTTACACATAATTTATATACAGGGTTTCTCAGATTGCCTGTTAATAGCAAATTTTTGAGAGCATTTCGAGACGAAAATCCTAATATTAAAATGTTAAGACTATGCAATAATTCTTGAATAAGAAGAATTTAAAATTGATTAATTGAATTGCCCATCATTTTCGTCCATCGATTGTGTCATGTAGTCCTTGTTTAATGTTCGGTAAACAACAATGATGACATGACATCCGAGAAGCACCCAGGTGGAAATCCGAATACATGCTGTGCCCAGCTAGAACATGATAGTGATAAAGCGATCTATTCATCCTTAATTTTTAAACAAAGTTATATATTAATTCTTTTATATATTTACTTTAATCTTGCAGTATCCATTTAATATCTTTGTCGCATAAGATTTCTTGATTTCACCTTTTGAAATTTTTGAGTGTTCCGCAAACCATCGAAATAAAAAATGTCACGACTTTAGTGTCTGCGACTGTATGTATGACTGTATGACTTTTATGTACATATTATATGCTGAGTTCGGGTACAAAATATTAGCTTGTCTGAACATTCTTTTTATGTCAAAAAACTTGTTGAAACAGCATGAGCGAGAAATTGGATCAGCATTAGAGAAAACTACTAAAGAAAGCTTCAAGAGAGTTGCAAAAGAAGGGCGAATGCTCATTATACAATGTTAACAAACTGTGCGATGAATTATAAAACTTTTTTTTATATTAATATGTTTTTAATGCGGTTTTGACATTTTTCATAAAAATAGTATTAAGTACTAATGCGTTTGTTTTAAAAAGAATCGATTATTTGTTTGTAAAAACTAGCAATAAGCGTAATAATAATATATTTACTATAATAATAACATACTTAATACACTATTATACTTCATAATATACTTTTTTCCCTCTAATAATAAATATAAATATAAATAATGAATTGAATGTATGCGATCTATAATTTTTGTATAATTATTTTTTAAGCAATATATGAATATATGAGAAAATATACAAGAAAAAGTTCAACAATTTGCAATGAGGTCTACTACAATATATAGTTTCAATTTCAAGAAATTCTGACTGTTTTCAATTCGCTACTACCTTAGCATATATTGTACAAGGAGAGAATTTTTTTTCTTAGAGTTTCCCTGAAAATATGATAGTCGTGGGACAACATTGTAATTCGAAGAATTTTAATCTAAATCTCTCATTCATTAATAAAACTACAATAAAATACAAAATAAGTTTGATTAATTTTACTGAAGTGTGCATGGTAAAAACTTTTTTAATATTCTATTGTATCACAAACTACCATAGTTTCAGGGTAAATTTTAAAAGAAAATTCTCTCCGCGTAGTTGCATTTGTTTTAGTTTTTATTAATCACATTACAGGGCGACGACCAACAGAAAATTGAAAGAGACCGTCGCATTGGAGTTAAGCTTTGTCAACTCGAATCTGCAGTTGTTGAAGGAACAGCTTGCCGAATTGAACAGTTCAGTGGAACTGTATCAAAATGTCGATGGGTAAATTCGAAGAAAATTATGAATTTTACTGATATATGATGAAGATATGATACGATATTCAATATACGGTATTGTTTTTCAGCGCTGAGCCCGTTATGCCGATGATACCATTGGGACTCAAAGAGACCAAAGACATTGACTTTCGAGATCCGTTTAAAGTAAGTTTCAAATCAACGCGATGATCAATTTGCGAGATCATTGTCATATTTATGTGATTTTTTTATTCATGTCCGTTTATTCGAGAGGTGGTACGTCTGAATTGTCCTCGAAATCTTCGAGATTCTTTTTTTCTTTCTTCTGTGTTTGTTTCGCGGAATCTTCGGTTATCTTCAGAAAATTATAAACGACCGTAGGTGGACCGATCTCAAGAAGAGCTCGTCGAGAAGTCACCGGTGGTCGAATTGTGATCACCTTTGTTTTAGATTCGCTAGATTTCTTTTTTATTGTTGATTCGTCCTTCTTGACGATTGTTGTGCACGGAATTAATCGGGCCATAGCAATCATTAAACTGCCAGTGGTCGTATTCCGTTGGACGTTACTTTTATCAACCGATACCTCGCAGGGTAGGGTTAATTGCAGAATCTTTCCTTTTATAGTGACTCGCACATAAGTCGGATTTATGTCGACGTCAATGTAAGAGGTGTCCAAATGCCTTCACATATAAAAAAGTGTAATAATAATACGATTAATATATACATATATATTATATATATATATATATATATATATATATATATATATATATATATATATATATATATATATATATATATATATATATATATATACTACAATACTACTAGTACGTA
>NW_012130073.1:223411-233634 GCF_000143395.1 Atta cephalotes
AAATTGTTACAGTTGGTTCTTTTAATTATTAAAGAAAACAATACGTTTTTATAAACATATACATAAATATACTTATGACATTTTTACTATTTCATTTAGTTTGTTGGCCGTAAATTGTATTGTAAAATATTGTCTGTTTATGTGATTTTTGCTGTTGAAAGTAAATATTTCATTCTGTGAATTAGTTGTTTTGGATACATAAGCTATAGGCATGTTATTATTATTTCTTTTGTATATTTCTTCTATGTACATTATAACAATAACATATATTTAAATTGATATGTATACTAATTTTTTATTTGTATTTTCTCGAATGAAGAATAAAGAGTTAAGCGTTAGTTATAGTTCGATCGAGAAAGACTGAGGCCAAGTTCACACCATGACGGAAAAGCGGAAAGCGGAAAAGCGGAAGCCAATCGAAACTCACAGTAGTAGTAGGTTGTACATTTCGCTTGTTTGCTTCTGTTTTTCCGCGAGTTCTGATTTGCTTCGATTTTTCCGTCAAGGTGTGAACCTGACGCTTCCATTTTTCCGTCAAGGTGTGAACCTGACGGCCTACAATGTAAGAATTTATGCTATGTTTAGAATTGATAAATTAATTATTTCTTTCTTTTAGTGATTGAGATAGATATTAATTTAATAACTAATTCAAGACAAATCTGTATTAATATATTTTTATAAATTTTGATTTTATATTCTAAAATAAATATTTTGTATGAAGTATTTTATATTTGATTTCATCGTAATCTTGAGTATAGATACATGTTTGAGATAATTGTAAATATGACAATTTGTCTCATTTTATTGTCAATAACAACTTGTCTTCTCTTTCTTACAAACAAAATTTATCTGCAGTTTTACTAATGAAAAATTTTAATTTTAAATATTTGAAAACATTGATATATACGAAATAAAATATAGATTATATTTAATTAAAGATGTATTGGATCAATGCTTATATAAATATTCATTAATTTAAATATATACATTATATCTATAAAAAGAATCTAATACAAAATTGTAACAAATAGTTTCCTCTGTCATATAATTGTATTAATTAATGATTACCTATAAACGGAAACTTCAAGAACAACAAAATCGGGATTGCTTTCATCATTTAATCTGAATGGCACTTTTGCTTGATTTATATTGTATGCTCTTCCGTCTGGAGCGAATAATTTCAGCACACGTTTTGAATGATTACTCGTATTCGAAATATGCTTTTTCTCTTGTTTTTTCATAAATCGTTCAGCGATAACGATTCTATCTTCTGGCGTATGATAACTAGGTTGCTTCCAAAAACGTTCATTTTCTGGCTCACCATCCTGCTCTGTATTCATATTTTCATTTTGTTCGTTCTTTGTATGTTTCGCTTGCTCCTCTGTAATATTCTAAGGAAAATATTATACGCTCGTCTTTGTATTTTTCATGCGTAAATGAATCTACGATATAACTGTTTACATACTTAGAAGACTGCAGATAATTTAAAAGACATTTATGCATAATGACAATACTGGAAATCATTTATTTAATTTACCATTTGATTGATTGTTTCTATGGTTTCATGTTCAGCATTACGACGAATGCGTTGAGCTATCCTAGTTTTCTCATAATGCCAATAGCTCTCAATAATATCATCTTGCGCTCGCGAATAGATCTGCAATGCCTTGATACGTTCCGACCTTTCAATCTCCTGCATGTCAAACTCTTGCAATTGTGGTAAAGTTGCTACAACATATTGTCTATAATATTCGTAATCCGTGCACGGATTTCCCATTAAAATCAAATGCTCCAAATGTTCATTACATCTATGTAAAACATGAACCATAGTTTAGAGAGAATCGAAAGGGAATTTATAGTTCTATTAAAATTATATAATAGTCTACTGTGAAAATTATATCAATTAATGCACAATTGATCAAAGTTTAACTTTGACTGATCTTGATAATTGGACCTTGTTTAATTAATCAGATAAATTATTTGATACATTTCTTAACTGAATTTTATGATATCAATAATGAGAAATTATCTACATATAATTTATACATCCTAATAATTATGTAATATCATATAATAATATAGGGCAATAAGTTCTTTAATTCATCCCTTGATCATTGTATTGTACATAATTTTATTTCGTAAAAGCTGCATAATGCGATTGATCAATTGAATTAGTAAACGTCTAATATTTATAAAAGAAAATACCTGAGACTTTTTACACTTTGTAAATTTCCAATAAAATTGAGGGTGAGATCTAACTTCTTTAAACTCTCTAAACCCTCCAGATTCTCAATAATCTCGATGTTATTGAGGGCCAGGTTCAAATATTCCAGTCTCTTCAACATATTCAGATTCTCTATTTTCGATATGAGATTATTCTGCAATAAGAGGATCTTGAGATTTCTGCAGTGTCTATCTATCAATTGAATTTTATCGATATTCTCTTGGTGCAAAGCTATTTCTTCCAACGTCGATATTTCGCCCTCATTATGCTCCGAACGTTTCCGTATTAATTCAAGAGTAATTTTTACCATTTTTATCTTGCATTAGCTTCTCACTTAAACGCACTTTAACCAGAATCACGGAGGAAAATCGCAAATATCGTGAATAGAAATATCTAACCAAGAAAGCGTCGTAGTTGCTATGAGGATATCGATTTAACATTGTCAATCATGTTTTCTGATTCCACGTGCTACATGCACGTGTCATGAATTATTGATCACCCCGCATGAACGATTTTTTATTATTTATTTTTTCTCTTGTAGGATTTCATCTTGGAGCATTATAGCGAAGACGGGGAAAACTATGAAGAAGCTATAGCTGATTTGATGGAAACCAGACAGGTAAACAAATAATGCATGTTTTTTCTCCATATTATTCCATAATAGTAATAATTTTTACAGAAATTACAAAAAATATATACAATTTTTTATCTTTCTTATTTATATATTTCAGAAATTTTCTATGGAGAACTTTGCATTGTTCAATTTTTTTTTTATTATAAAATATCATAATTTTCGATGAATTTTTGAATATTATTCCAAATATACATAATTTAAGTTAATGAAAAAGAGATAATATAATACGAATGTAAATTTTTCGAACTTAAAACACCATCAAGTAGAATCAGAGTAATAATCACTTTATTAAATTAATATTCTTATAAAGATGTTTAGGGGGAGGGGGGGGGGGGAGATAAAAAAGATTATTAAATTGCTTGCAATATAGATATTACTATTCTGGTTCTGCTCATGATGGTGTTTCAAGCATATTGCGCGCCAAAATAGATTTCGGCGCGTAATATGCAGAATTATAATAGATATATGTATATAAATTCATATAAGAAATATTTAAGTACTAAGAACCTGTTTTGATCGATTATAAAGAAAAATTTTATATAAATAAATACTTTATTATTTTATATTCGCAGGCTACAAGGACACCGACCAGAGATTCAGCAGGCATCGCGTTACTCCTGCGTTATTATAATCAGCTTTATTTCATAGAGAGACGTTTCTTTCCACCTGACAGAAGCCTTGGCATCTATTTTGAATGGTTCGATTCGTTGACAGGAGTGCCGAGTTGTCAACGAACAGTTGCTTTCGAGAAAGCATCCATTCTTTTTAATGCCGGTGCGCTTTATACGCAACTGGCTGCCAAGCAGGATCGTCTGACGGCTCGAGGACTCGACCAAGCAGTCGACGCTTTTCTCAGAGCGGCTGGCACCTTTCGGTATATTCATGAGAATTTCACAAATGCACCAAGTATGGATTTGGGTCCAGATATGCTGGAGATGCTGGTACAGTTGATGCTTGTGAGTTTTCGCTTTAGTCTTATAATTTAATGTTTGTTTTGATAGTTGTTCAAATAAAAAGAACTATTCTATCACATAATCAGGGCCGTTTCAAGCCGGGATATAACGGCAGCACATCCTTGCAGCCGATGATATGTCTTTATAAAAACAATCGTACAAAAATAATCGTACCGCCACGTGCGCATGGCGGTTTTCATGTTGATTATAGCCGTGATAGTATTTATTTGGATTTAGTGAAGATTGATATGAATTATTTGGATCGATACAAAAGGGAAGTAGGACGCTCTGCATTCAGACGCAATAAATCTTTGAAACGGCGCTGCTTATAATTAGTGATCTCTTATTTATATATTTTTTATAATATTATATAATATTAAATAATATTAATATTTTTTAATATTATGTATTACATACAATACTATTAACGATTAATTCATTTCGCATTTTAGGCTCAGGCAAGGGAGTGTCTCTTTGAAAAACTGGAACTTCAATCGAAGGACAGCAGAAACGTCGATGTTTGTTTAGATCTTGCTCAAGAGGCAGCTCAGGTAAAAGAAAAGAAAAAAAGAAAAAAACTTTTTCACAATTTTTTTGTGTCCATTATCGGTGTATAATAAAGTACATGAATTATGAAGATGATTAATCCAGGTTGCAGCGATATATAATGATGTCCACGGATTGATATCACGCGAGCCAGTTCGTGATTACGTCCCGGAGACGTGGATTTCATTGATATTAGTGAAGCGCGAACACCATCTTGCCCTCGCTCACAAGCATATCGCTGTTGGTCTGCTGGACAGACCAATTGCTGAATTTCGCGTGGAAACAAAGCTCACGTTGGAGCATATTCAAAAGAGCGACGGGAAAACTCAATTGGACGCAACTATTCCCAGAGATGACAACGAAAGGAAATTATTAGGTTTTACATTTACGCGAAATTTATTTTATATAAATGACATTGATTTAAAATACTAATAAATGATATTTTTACGTCGCCATTTCTTCTTTTTATTTATTCTCAGTAAGGGACGTATATGAACAGAAACTTTTTATTACAGGCAAAGCACATCTCAGAGAAGCTCTTGTTTTGCATGACGAGAGTCAACGGCTCCAGAGAATGTGCCGCGAGCTGAAGGGTAAACAAGCTCTAGCGAAGGTTCTGAAGAAAGCTCAAGAAGCAACGCTTGAAAGCTATAATAGATTTGGTAATGAAGATGATTTTCGAGAACTTTTGGATCCACCGGATATTATCGGTATGACGCTTTGTAAAAAAATTTATTAATCAAAACCTAATTAATTTTTGTCTCTTCCATTTCGATGAAAATAAATTATAATATCAAAATGCATATTTTTTATTTTGTTCTTTTCTATTTGCAAATGTAGCCTCGACAAAATTTCAACTTAGTATCACTCATCCCGATTTTGGGCAGCACGGAGTGGACGACCTTTTCAAGTCGTTGGGACCTGTAGCGATATTTTCTGCCAAACGTCATTGGACAGCACCGCGATTGATACAACTTCAAAGAGGCCCTGACGGCGAAGGTTTTGGATTTAGTGTACGGGGTGATGCTCCGGTGATAGTAGCAGCCGTCGATCACAATTCACTAGCGGATGTAAGATAATCTATCCAATACAGGATAATAGTATTATTATATAGGATAATAGTATAGGATAATAGTATAAAATTATATGATCTTGCATAAAATTTATAATTTGCAATTATACGGATATATTTAGAAAAATAAATGCAAAAACTCTAATCTTTTTTAAAATAATACTGATAACCGTTTGCTCAATTAATTTCGACATAGTATTTCGACAAAATAATAATGATATAGCTCATTTTAGCGGCATATTTATCAAATTAAATTTAGAAAGAAATTGTGTAATAATTGGAAAAAATATTTTATCTATATTTTAGAAAAATAATTGCTTATAAAAATGTACAATTATTTCTAAATTATAATGTAGAAATATTGCAACATAAAATCTGATATATTCAGCATTAAATTTAGTTTTAGCAGCAAAATTAAAAATTTTTAAGTCAAACGGCTCTTAAAATGTATATATGATTTTTCTGGAAGTGTTTATCGAACAATTTCAGTTTGAAAATAATCGGTTGAAAATAATGTGTTCTGATTTGTATTTGTTCAATATGTTACCGGCTTCTCTTTTCATTCTTGAAAGAAAGTGAATTAAAAAATATTTACACCTCAAATTAGATTTATCAAATTTTTGATAAATATCATTTAGAAATTTTATTCTGACAAAACTATTGTGTTATGGCAAATTATCTTTGTTAGCGCAATTATTGCAAAATTGTCGTCAATTGATGATGCCATTATTGTATAATATTTCCACAATTTATCTATCGGGGTAACAATCCTCATTATCTAATATATTCATTTTAGTGGAAAAACGTTTTGCTGAAATTATTCCATGTTTTGGAACACTTCAGTGAAATTTCAGCATTTTAGAAAAATTTCTGTTTAATTTCAGTTCAGATTTTTAGAAAAATTTATTTTCAGCAAAATTTCGAAGAAATTTCAGTTCCATTTCAGCAATTTTTCAGTATGTTATCTGAAAAATTCACATTTAATGAAATCTCAACAAATTTTCAGCGATGAAAATATTCTAAAAAACGAATAATTTTAGCGAAATTTTTTACCCAATTGTCTTCAATCTTTCTTTTTGTGATTATGTAATGTATTTAATTGCAATTACGATCACAAATACTTAATAATATTAATAATAACAAAACTTTCTTTTTCAGGTGGGCGGAATGAAGGAAGGTGATTTCATAGTCGGCATCGGCGAAAAAGATGTTAAGTGGGCATCCCACGAGCAAGTCGTGCGGATGATAAAACAATGCGGTGACTTTATAAATTTGAAATTAGTCACCCCAATGGATAGGAATTATCTAAAGGTAAATGATAAAATTTATAATTAATAATATTCCGATAAAAAATATAATGCAACACGTTAGTTAAGATAAGAATACTCTAAACATTATATAGGGTAAGATCGTCCAAAAGTACGTATCGTTAAAGAGTACGCATTAAGCTTTACCCAGTAAATGGATGAATTGAAATGGATTGAAAGTTTATCTGTTGTCTGGAGTGCGTATTTTAAGTAAGAAAAATTATATTATTAGATTCAATGGGATATCAATTGAATTCAATGGGATTGAAAAACTGTATTTCCTATTCAGAATTTTGACTTGAGAAGTTCACGACGCACAGAAAAAAGCTAGTATTATTTTTAGATTGAAAGGCATAAAAATGTGCTTCATGAAATTCCTATAAATAAATAAAAATGCATTTGGATTGAAAAAGAAATTTATTTTAATGTTCGCGAATGCGTATTTGAAAATGTTGACCCATTTTAATTCACATTTTAATTGTTGTTTATTGGATACGGCACAACTATATTAGATTGCAACAGCTGTAACTCACACATAACATATCTTTTTGATTAGCCAATCTGTGTAAAAGATACTTGTAATCGTTGCAGTGAAATAATGTCTCAGAATAGCGATAGCGATAGAAATAACACGATTTTAACCTATCAGAAACAAATACTACAAAACAAAGATACAATGGAATATACAGTTTTTGATAGTATTAAAATCGTGTTATTTCTATCGCTATCGCTATTTCTTCGCATTGTATCCGGAGCTTAAAGGAGATATATTAAATTTGTGAATTTGATTTTCATTTTCTTACTATATTTGTCATGAATAAATTTATCGATTTTTACATTAATTTGTTACTTTATGAGTCTGTACCATTTATATTATGTATATAAAAAAGACATTTATCTTTTTTTGTATTACCTATTTTGTATAGTGATAGATATATTTTACTTAATATTATATCTGTAATAATTTTTATACGGTTGCATTATTAAAAGTAAAAAGTGACGTGATGTCCGCAAAAAGTACGCACTTGAAAACTTGATCGAGCCCGTAAGAAACAATGATACTGTAGATAATGATAACGATGATACATGTATTTTGTAACGGTTGTATTTGTATTCTAAATTCGATGAAAATTGAATTCTGATCCCCTCTTCTTGAAAAGTATCACCAGAGAGAAAGAGGATATGACAGTCTTTTTCCTGTAACCGCAAAATGTCTTCGCATACTACTATACGTCCTTTGAAGAAGTGGATGTAAACTACACAGCAATATCTATTTTTTTTTTTTGCAATGCTCCTAATGGAAATAAATCGCTGAAATTGTTGAAATCTCTATTAATTTGATAGATTTTATTTCAACAATTTCAACGATTTATTTCTATCAAGAATACCGCAAAAAGGAAATAGATATTACTGTGTAGCTTTATATCCACTTCTTCAGAGGACAATAGTATGCGGGGATATTTTTTAGTTACAGGAAAAAGGCCCTCATGTCCTCTCTCAAGTTTCTCTCTGGTATCACATTCATAAAATTAAGAAAATACTGTAGTGTACGTTACGTATACTATAATATTTCCCTAGTTTTATGTATGCGATATTTTTCAAGAATAAGGGCTCTGGTACCAAAGCAGCTGGCTCTAGGCCCATTATCGATTGCGCTGGGATATCGACCGTCGATCGAAAACTTATTTATGTGAACTCTGCACGTAAAAATACTTCAGGTATTTATAAAAATTTATATTTAATTAAAAATAAAAGCTTTTCAATCAACATTGTTTTTTACAATAAGCGACACTTTTTTAATAGTGTGTACTCTCGAGAAGACACTTGCCCAAGAGTACGCATTTTTACCTTTAGGCCTGGTTGCACCAATATTACTTTGATTTTAAGCGAGACTTAGAACTCTCTCTGTCTCGTTTTAAAGCTGAAAAAGAAACAGAGTCAGACAGAGATCTGAGAGCCTCGCTTAAAATCAAAATAACGTTGCAATAGGATTTTAATTAAGGTAAAATTAATTTCCTGAATGAATGTTTGTATCAAATTGATACAAACCTTGACCAATTTTTCAAATTATAAAGTTCAAATTATAAAAAATAGTTTAAGCAGCATTTTATTACTGCTCAAACTCGGATTCTTGTATATACATACAAATTATACAGCATGAAGGAAAAGGACGTACTTTTGGGCGGTTTTATCCTATGTAGCAATATATAATAGAGATAATTGAATTAGATAATTGAAATTAATTAGTTTTGATAATAAATTTTTCTATTTGTCTATTTTTATATTCTCTTTTTTATTAAAAAAAAGATAATTGTTATAAATAAAATATTTCTCTGACAAATAATAATCGGTCAATGCAAAAGTACGACAGTAGAAACTAATTATTTTAGAAACCAGGAAAACCCAACAATCACGATAAGGGCAGCGTCTCGGCGAGCAGCTCTTCTGGAGTTTCTTCCGGACAACCAAGCCCGGCGGGATCCGTCACTACAGCGCACGTAGTGAGAAGGCTTCCGTGGAATCCATTTAAAAAATCTGGCATCCATCGCGAGAACAGAGATTTAACCTTTGACAATGTTATTCTCAGATGATTATCGGATTAGAGATCGTTCGGTCCAATTATCGTACATTATTGTATGAGCTTAGAACATGCTGCGATGAATTGATCGAAATAAAAATTAATCAAAATTCACCGATTGCCAAAATTGAATATTGTTTGGTATACATAACAATTCACTATGTCAAAATTTCATATTAATACCGATAATATTCCATGTTAAATATAATAAATATGTTTATGTGTAAAAGACTTTCTACAATAAGCAATTACTTAAGCTTTAAGTCTTAAGCCGTAAGAAATTGATCAATCATAATCAATTACGATTAAAATATTATTTGGCTTATTGTAGAAAATCTCTAACATTGATTTTAATTAATTCATTGAGCGAGTAATGATTGAAATTGTATATCGCTAAATATCGGAAGCATTCAGAATTTTTCTGTTTGTCTGTGGTTAGCAAAGTTTTAGCTGCCCAAGAAAATTTTTCTTAAAATTCTTTTTATAATTTTTTAGATTTTTCAATTTCTCAGTATTTTTGTATAATTTCATAATTTTTTAAAAATTTCTCATATTATTTATATACGAATTGGAACTTTTCAAGTAGTGAGAAAATATTACATTATTTCTAGAATTCATGAGAATTCTGAAATATTTTAAAATTTTTAAGAAATCTCATTCTATAATTTCTGAAGAAAATTTATAAAATATAAAAATATTTGAGACATTTTTCAAAAAATCTTTAATAAATTTAAATGACAAGTTCTTAAATATATTATAATATATATATATATATATATATATATATGTGTGTGTGTGTGTGTGTGTGCGTGTGTGTCGTGTCGTGTCGTGTCGTGTCGTGCGTGCGTGCGTGTCGTGTCGTGCGTGTCGTGACGTGCGTGCGTGCGTGCGTGCGTGCGTGACGTGCGT
>NW_012130073.1:233654-237823 GCF_000143395.1 Atta cephalotes
GTACGGTCGGTAGTGCGTGTCGTAGTACGTGTCGTGTGTGTCGTGTGTGTGTGTGTGTGTGTGTGTGTGTGTGTGTGTGTGTGTGTGTGTGTGTGTGTGTGCGTGTGTGTGTGTATATTATAAGAATTTTTCTTATTAGAGCAAACAGCTCATTATGATAAAATCTTTGCTAAGCAAATTATATCCAAGTTTAATTACACGAGTTTGCGATTCAGCATCGTTTTGATAAAATTGCTATTGTTAATATTGGAGATTTTTCGCCAACATTCTTATGAGTAACAGTGCCAACGTAGGCGTAAGCGTTTAAGCAAACGCTCATTATCGTTTATTTCGATGGGCACACGTTTTATGACTGATTTAAGTTATATATATATGATCATACTTTTTGTCATATTGTTTATATAAATGCGTTTACAATTGGTGAACTGGATTGATGAAAGAATAAACGTATTGACAAATAGTCGTATAGCAACACATGTAACAAGTTCTGTAATTGTCGTGCTTTGTACTTAAGCTTTCTTGTTAAATCGTTAAGCGGTTTAATATTAATTGGGTACGTGCTTTACGTGCGTACTTATGTTCGTAAAAATCTGTACATTTATACATAGCTGTAGCATCGATAGAAGCGTGTACACAACTTTTTACGTTATACATATACATACAAGAAATTATATCGCATTCTGTCCAGAAACGGCTTTTATTTCTATTTTCCCAAATAGTACCCAAATTTTTTTTAATATAGCCTCTTGATACCTCTTGATACCTTTGTTCTCTTAATATATAATTACAATTAATATTACATACATATTAATCTGAATTGTTATAAATATATAAGAATCTTTACAAAAGCGAGGTGTAGTAAAGTTGTCATTTTTTAATAGAATTCGTAATTGTAACAACTAAGAAACGCATAGAGCCATTACAGAAATTTGATATTAGGAAGTAATGATTAACTACTTATTTTGATCAGTATTAAAATTTTGAATATTAAAAGCATTTTAAGTATTAACAACAAGTATTTTCAATGTTTAATAAAAGCATTTATTAATTATTAATGTTTTTAATATATACTCAGAATGAATAATTAATCTTTATCTTCCAATATTAAAGAAGGATGTTAATTAAAAGTAGCCCAAAGTAAATTTTTCGCCCAAAAAAGTATATAAATAAAAGAAATAATGTTTTTTATAGGTTTTGACTTACTAGATACAATAAAATTATTAAAGTTATTAAAATGTTTGTGACATTTGGGAAACATTTCAGAAATTGAGCAAATGGTACATTTATTGAAATTTTGATAATACACCATGTTCGTGTTCAATTTCTGAGGAAAGTGTATTCCCTAAATGCTATGAACTTATAATAATTTTATCATATCCAAGAGGTCAAAATCTACAAAAAAAAAAACTATTCTCTTTGCTTACATCTTTTTGGGCAAAAATCGATTCTCTTTTTGAAGTCCTTCTTTCTGTACTGAATGAAAACATAGCTTTTCATTATCGATAAAATACATTTAATTGACAATTCTATTTTAAACGTTCATTCGGACTATTATCTGCACGATTCGTACATGCAAAGTTTAATTTTTCGAGATTCAAAAGATATTTAGAGTTTATCATTATTTTTCATTATGCAAATCGTTATGCAAATAGTAATATGGATTTTAAATCGGTGATCGGCATTACTTTAAAAATATATTTCATCAATATCTTACTGAGATGGTTACATTTTCATTTCAATAAACGTCGCTGAAGCTTTTAGGGTCGTCGGAGAAAGTGCAGCGGCTGAAACGTTCCTTAGTACGTGTTCTTAGCTGTTCAGACAACACGAAACTTTCAACGGACATGTATGGCAGCCACATAAGCTAATTGTATCAAAGTGCTCGAAATTTTTATTCGATATTTCACATTTGCATACACGCGGTGCGGATATGTATAAATCGCGACCTTTATATAGTATTTCAGACGAGAATTAAAAAGTCATTATCAAAACGATAAAGTATTAGCTGCTTTTCTTAATTTTATTAATGTATATGTATATATAACCGTTTCATATTTTTTGATCTATTGAATTATCGCCAAATAAAATTTCATCTTTGTCATCTTTGTATGCCCAAAAATAAATACATGAATCTTCTATTTTTATCTTATTTCCCACGATAGGCACAATAAATTGTATCTTGCGCCGCCGAATTGATGAACACACATAATTGGCCTCAAAGTTTCATATTAGTTACGGTCATGAAATAATTTTGCTGAGATTTCTACTTTCTCAAATGTTCGCCAATGGAAAGCATTTATATTTTTAATTTTTAATAAATTTCAAGCATTAAATAGATCTTTTTATTCTCAAAACGCAAAGTTTAATTATCTTGAAATGAGAAATATATAATTTTACATCATTAAGAATACAAAATGTTTTTTAATCCAAGATACAAAAGTCCAATTATCTCATTATTTTTATTAAATTAAATAAAAAATATTAAAGTTAAATTATTCTTATAATTTCGTATAATGAATGCATGTAGAATTTAATTGTTCCATCTAATAAACATTTGTAATTTCTATTGCGAGGCAAAAGAATTAATGTAAAGATGTTGATTGCGTAGCTTGTAAATAATACAATTTTTTACATTTTAAAATTATAGGATTTATTTTATAATAAAATACATTAAAATTGGGTGATTTATTCTGCGTATCTGAGTACAGCTTTAACTTTTAACATTTATTATTACGGCATTTTCTCAGTGCACACATTTATGCAAAGCTGGACACACCGAAGAAGACCAGCTCAGCAAACGAAAATGGATTGAAATGGAAATTTTCAATCTATCCGAATCCGTATTTTAAATCCATAAAAATGGATTGGATTCCATATAAAAAATTTTTATACATGTAAAAGTTTAAATAAATTAAAGTAATAATTACATGAAATTCTATAGTTATTATTTTAAAACTTTTATATAAAAAAATTACGCTAACTGTATAATAAAGGAATATTGATATAAAATATACATAAAAGCGATTAATTTATTAAAAATAAGAAATTACATTTACATTTATTGCACATACGTAGTTTTTTTTATGTCTCTTTTATTAAATGAACTAGAATTCATTGATATATTTTTACTTCTTTTACTCAGTTGAATCGTTAAAACGAAAAATTTTTTATTCATAATTCTGAATAAAATAGCATTTATGATGTATTTTTAAATAAAAAAATGGATTTTCCACTTATAATTTTGAATTGAATACGCCCATTTTAAGAAAATGAACCATTAAAAAAATTTTTTTTATTCAATTGGATTAAAAAACTGTATTTCCTATTAAAATTATGAATTTACCAGTATTCACGATGCACACACACCACAAAATATTATAATATTATTTTTAGATTCAAAAGCATAGAAATATGCTTCATGCCATTCCAAGAAATGAATAAAAATGCATTCAAAATTGAGAAGAAATAGATATATATATAGAAGAAATAGATTTATTTTATGCAATTCCTATAAATGAATAAAACTGCATTAAGAATTGAAAAGGATTCATTTTAACATTCATATTTTTGAAAATGTGGATCCATTTTAATTCATTTCAATTCATTCTCATTTGCTGGAAGGTTATCAAAGATCCTAAAATGGCGAGAGGAATAGAAAGGCGTATGTATCGTATATGTATGCGCGCGCGCGCGCGCGCGCGCGTGTGTGTGTGTGTGTGTGTGTGTGTGTGTGTGTGTATGCGCGCGCTGTAACTTTCACTGGCACGGCGTTAAGAAACGTCGTGCCAGCGATCGATTACGCAATAATTTACGTAGCCGTGATAGTAAAGAAAGCATGAAGCAAGTTTTAGCGGATTAATTTCGCGGAATGAAAGACGGAATGATTGTCCAATTTGGACAACATTCTAACGAGTGAAACGCTCATCGCTTTCTGGACATCTGTGTTTCCTCATACGCCTCATATGCCAGTCTTACAACTGAAATTGACCTTTATACTTTTAATTATTATTTTCACTTTCATTATCATAATATCTCAATCTCTTTTTTTTGTATGTCGGATACGAAAGCAGATTCAAGCAGAGAGAGAAAGAGTGAGAGAGAGAGAGAAAGAGAGAGAGAGAGAGAGAGAGAGAGAGAGAGAGAGAGGAGGAGAGAGAGAGAGAGAGAGA
>NW_012130073.1:237843-240734 GCF_000143395.1 Atta cephalotes
GAGGGAGAGAGAGAGAGAGAGAGAGAGACATGTACATTTAATAGAAACAATATAAAAAAATATACAGAGCATATAAAAATCAAATATAAAAAATTGTTTTAAAATATGAAAATTTTCAAATGAGAAATATATATAATATAATACTCTGTAATTAATTAAAAATCAAATATATGTTACATCGATCTCTCGATTGAGCCTTCTTTAGATATTCGAAAGAAAAATTGTACACGTACGAGTGATGTTACAATGATGAAACTCAGAAGAAAGAACTCGAAGAGATGGATGATATTATATACATAGTAATGATGACCAGAGAGATATTTCACAGAGAGATGGAAATTGCTCGCAAGCGGCTGGATGACCGATTATTTAAAATTTCCTGATGTTCTGCTAAAAAGTCAAATTAGAAATAAAATAAATGGATTGTACGATGATAAAAATCAAGCAAACACGTCACTCTGTTAGAAAAAACTTACCGAACTTGTACAATTTATAATATTTCGAGAAGATGTTTGTCAATTTATATTAAGCGTCAGTGTGTCGGTTTAAAATAAGAAAATAGCGATATCACAGACAATGTAGAAAAAAGTTGATATAAAATTAATAGTGTAATAAAATTAAAATTATTATAAATAAATTATTATATACAATATTATTATTATAAATTATTATGTATATAAATTATTATATAAATTATTATATTTATTATATTTATAAATGTTTTATTATATTATTATATTTGTATTATTATATTTATAAATGTATTTAAGTTTCGAGGTAAAAATATATGTTACTGTCACGACAGACACTGACTGAAGAATAATAATATATTAAAATAGTTTTGATATTGCAAAATGTCAGATTTTATTTATTATATATGCCTTGTGAAAGTCCTCAGTATCCATTTGTAAATTAAGACTATTATATTTTGTTTTTTGATGTTTAATATGTCCGAAATCAAATGCTTATTATAACATGATTCTTCATGTACATTTAATTTTTTATAATAAATATATATATATATATATATATAATAAATTTTTTATTAATAAATATTTGATGACCTACTTAATTATCACATTAAAAATATAACAAAATGTGTTTTTGTCGATGTTGCGCTTGTTTATTGATATCAATGAGACTGTTTCTTTATAAAACTGTCTTAAATTTTTATTTTTGGAAAAATATAAATGCCTCTCAAAGATGTTTTGCAGTCGTAAGCCCATATATATACAAGCAGATATAAACAATAAGATTCAACACTTTTTTATTAAAACCTATGAAAAATGATTTCGCAAAAAAATGAAACAAATGGAGACGCATAACAGTAAATCGAGCAAGCATAAAATGAGAGTTTCTAAAATCTTGACTAGTTTTAAAATGTTAATTCATAACATTATTCGATTGAATTTATATTAAAAATGTAGCACTAATATACATATATTATATATATTATATACTCAGACAATCAAAAATGTTTAAAATCGAGTCATAAAACGTTTTTTGCATCTAAAAAATGACTTAAAGATGTCTTATATCACAATTAAACTTTGTGTTGTTTGGGATGTGTATACTGATGTGGCATCAGTTCCCTTTCTCATGTTAAAGATTTCGTATCTGATTAAAGATTTACCAACTTAAAAAAAAAAATTATGAACGATTCCGAACGATACCTGGTAACTCCGAGCGACTTCGGGAATATGCGGGAATATATTGTAGCATTTTCGGCTGAGTGAGTTGGCACTAAAGATCTTAGAAATGGGAGTTTGGCCAATGATTTCTTCATTCTCATTGGCTAGGAAAGGATGTGATATGATCGTTGTTGTTAAAAGTCCCTTCCTTTCAAGCGCAGCATAATTTAAACATGGCAATGTGAAACAAAAATATTACGCTATTCCACAATCTAAATCATAATCTTTTTTTTGTGTTCCTTATTTTATTTTTTAACGTATTTTTTTCTAACTAAAATATTGACCGGACTCCTATTTTTGAGCTCTAGTTTACCCCAATCTGGGTTGGATTAATGATGAAAAATTAATGGAACAGCATCAAGAATTTACTTTATTAGCTCTAAACTGGCAGGACCAAATCAGCAGAATCAAATCGGACTTATCGGAATTTTTAGTAATCATATTGTATTAAATTGTATATTAATGATAATTTTGATCGTGTGTCATTTCGAAAAAAAATCATGGCGATGCTAGCTTAATATTAAATTGGAAGGACCAATATAAAATAAAAGAAAAAAAATAATATTATAAAAAAATATTATTTTATTTTTTTTAATTTACTAACATACTTATTCTACAGATAAAAATATGAGATACGTGTTTTTTGCGAAAAATGTGAGATTTTTTGTGAAGTTAATTTTTTGTTAAATTTAGAAAATTTTTTTTGAATAAGACTTTTAATCTTAGAAAGCAGCTTTTTTGCATTTTTTTGTACGACTGATAGTTTCGATATAATTATTTATATAAATGTTCGCATAAGCGTTTTTATAAATTTATGCTTACGAGCGCCAATAACTTCACAAAAAAAATATGAGATTTTTTTTGTGAAATTATTGATCATGATATTTTAATATTAAGCAAGTACTTGAGTTGTTTACTAAACGTCGATTTAACTTAAGTTGTTTACGAACACGACAATTTTTGATAATCATTATGTACATGGTCATCCAATCATAATTCTCGAATGTCATTTCTACCGAAAATATTAAAAATTTTGTCAAACAAAGATCGTAAAACTAAAACAATTTAAGTTGAGTTAATGGACATCAGGACCATTACATAATTAAGTTCACTATAGGCTCATGGAATATGCAGGATTGGGTAGTAACTAGTTAAAACATTAAAAGTTAAAAAAAAGTAAAATTAAATAACTATTAACTT
>NW_012130073.1:242691-251986 GCF_000143395.1 Atta cephalotes
CATTAAAATTTTAACTTAATTAAGTTACTTTTAAATGTTAACTTTTAACTTTTTTTTAAGTTAAAAAATTTTTTTATCTCTTTTAAATATCCTAGAAAAATAATAAGATATAATAAAACTAAGGGTGTATATTTGTAATCTGTTCATATTTTAAGATCATCTTAAATAATTTCTTAAGATGCTAATACAGCCCTCTGATTTGTTTATGTGGTTGTGCCTTATGTCATAAGCCTTAGTTCGGATCTAATAAGTGTTTTAAGCCTTAAGTCATAATAGTCATAATAAATTGACCAATTACAGTCAAATATTCTTCTCGCATTCAATTGTAATTGGTCAATTTCTTATGGCTTAAAACTTATTAAAAAGTAATCACTGATCTTAAATTTTCTCTATGTGCTAGCTGTTTTTTTAAAGTTATATAACTTATATAGTTATATCATTATGTGTTATATACTTATATCACATATGAATAAAAAAATAAACAATTTAATTTACTTAATAATCTATATTGTAGTTATTTAATCTCATTTTAAGAAAAATTAGGACATTTTGATCTAAAAATAATTTTTTTCAAAAATTAATTTTTTTTTAACTTAAGTTAATTCAATATTGACTTAACTTACGTTAAGTTAATTTTTTATTCCTTCAACTTTTAACTTAATTTTATTTTGTAAAGCCATTAACATTAACTTTATTCAGTTAAAAAAAAAAACATTAACTTACTCAATCCTGGGAATGTGTAATAATATACGTTAAAATAATATGTAATATGTAAAATAAAATTTTGTAACGTTCATTGAAGAGGACCGTTGAAAAAAGTCGACACGTTTGCAACATTGTTTATACAATGAAGTTTAAACAATCAAAAGTTTAGTCAAAACAATTATAGCATAGTTAAAACGTAAAGTTTAGTCAAAACAATTATAGCACATATTATTACATGCTTGCTAGACTTTGAAAAACCTTATTGTATATTAATTGTATTGTATATTAATTGAATATATATTTTTATAAAAATATAGAAGAATAAGAAGAAAAGTCAACTTCAATTTTAAACTTCAATTTTCAAACAATCATGTAGAAAATGGTTAATTATCCGTTTTTTAATGGATATAAACAGCAAAAAAAAAGTAAAATTTTTTCTTTCGATTTTTATCAACTTGTACGTTCTTAAGTATTTATAAAAATATATATTTACGGATACTTGTAATACGCGAATATATTTTCCGCGAATACTATCTTTCGCTCCTGAGAAATGAAGAACGCAAAGATGTAGGTGAAGGTCTTGAGAGTTCGTCCACGTCGAGAGTTAGCACCACCACGACGATCCCCTACTTAAATTGACCAGCCAGCCGAGCAACTGGGTTACTTTGGTGTATACCGTCCAACAGTCAATGTCTTTCTCGTTTCAAACTTGGTGACTGCGCGTAAAATTGCGGTTAATAAAATTCGACGTTGCATCTTCAATGTTGCGAATAAGTCCAAACCGAATCATAGCGGAATTAAAATAGTGCAACTTTTTTTATAGTCTATTAACTATAAAAAAATCTCAATCGGCTAGATGATTTCTTGACTTGAAAAAATTTACCATCAGCTAAGCAACGAGTGAAGCTCTCTGAAGAAACGAGAAGAAAAAAGGAACAGAGCGATCGTCGTGGGAAGAAGAGACTAAAAACAGCAAATTGAATATTAACCAAGTATTAATTATTATGGTTATTACTAAGTGAATAAGAATTCATTTAAAAAAGCTTTCTGTAATTATATGCAATTTTAAATAAATGTGATGGCAATATAAAGGCAAAAGCTTTTAGATACATGGGGAAAAAAATTAAATAAGAATGCTTACTAATATGAAAGCATTTTGAAACGAGCTTGTCTCCCTTAATAGATTAATCAAAAAGCAGTAATATTTATTTAAATGCGAATTGAGCTTCGTATTTAATGGAAAGGAAAATGCTTGAATGGAATAAAAAGAAAGCGTACATCGAAAAGCCCAAGAGTAAAATGCCGAATTTTAAAGTTGATTGTGTTTAATTGAAAGATTGAATTATAGTTTGTATAAGACGCAGTTTAGAGTTTCTTCTCTCGGATGGAGGATTAACTCTCGTTACATCCGTCTGCAAAAGTATGTTTGGCGAGCGTGAGTGGTAAAAGTGGATCAATGTAACCCGTCCATCAAGTTCGCGCGATAATATCCTCGCGGTAGTATACTCTAAAAAATTTCATCATATTGGTGTAAATTTAACATCATGATGTGATGTCTATATAATTCTCTATTCTCTCTATTCTCTCTATGTTAATATAAACACCAGAGATTGTAAATCCACATTATGTTGCTATTATTAACACCAACACGATGCAAATTTTAAATTAATGCATAGATACTACATAATGTTGAATACACACCGATATTTTGTAGAATGTACAGAATGTCTTTCCCATCGGCAATAAATACCTCGTACAGCATGCGGATTGCAGAAAGTTTTCAGGAACGTTTCAACCTTTCGCACCTCATACGCAACAATTCTAAAAGGATTCTGCAATATGTCATATGAAACGCTTTAAAAGAAATGTTCCTAAAATCTATTATATATATATATAATAAATTGAAAAACATATTTAAACAGAACAAAAAATCATCACGATGTTAAAATGGCTCCAAAATGTTTATTAAAAGTCATTTTTTGATCAATCGCAATTCAGTTTAACGTTGATTGTGATTTGTTCTATTTAAATTGCAAAACACTTTTTTTGTATATGAATAGCTTGTTTTGTTTTAATTGCAAAAAATTCGTTCATATAATGATATTATGTCATAAATATAAATATAAATTTAAATATTATTTAAGTATCAATCAATCAAATAAATATTTAAGTATCAAGTATATATTCAAATATCATTTTTGTAATACTAGAAATAGCTGAAACCTCTTTGATAATATTTCAAAAAGATTTGCAGATTCTTTCCCTGACATTTCATCAACCTTTCAACAAGGTTTCATGTACAAGAATTGCGATTTTGCTATTTCAGAGAGATTTCAGAAATGTTGCAGACATATTTCGCAATTTTTATGAAATGTTTCACTTTTCAGTTGAAATATTTCTGAGATATTTCTGAAAACTTTCGATGCTGTATAAGATCCTTCTTCTGTGGTAACGCATTTCGTTACAGTAAATGATAATAACTGTGTTAAATGACGAATGACGATATAATAGAAAACTGAAAATTTTTCATATTAACTAGTGCATAATTAAATTCGTAATCGAACATGAGAATTTAAAATTCAACATAATTGTGTAATTTATGTGTCATGCGGATTACAAAAATACTCGTTAATACTACCGAACGCTTACAACGCGTTCTCTCGTGACGTGGTCTTGAATAGAAACGATATCGCGTTTATACGGTATTGCACTTTGAGTATCGTGATAGGATAGAAAGTCGGATCTGAGCGCATGATGAATATAGCACACCGCGAAACGCGTGTTCCCATTGCAGCAGCGAAGCCCCTTCGTTTACTACTTCCTCCCAGCGTCTCACTTTCGTTTCACGAATCGTTTAAGCATCACACTCGCGGAGAATTTCAAGTAATTGTCATTGGATAATAGCTTTCGGATTCAAGGCTCTTGAAAATAGCTAAGAAGAATCGATATTTTTATGAAAGAGAATTTTTGTCAACATTCTTATACGTTGATTAAAGTTGATAAAGGCCTCTTTGAACCTCTCTGCGAATTAAATTAAATTCCGGTTAATTAAATTTCTTATACAATTATCGCATTGATATGCACAATTTAAATACATAAAAACAAAAATGTTTGCTCAATACAATTAATTTTAAAATTGTGTAATATTAAAATTATACACTTGATTCTAAATGTTTTGATTAGAATGTAACTTAAAGCTGATATTACTAAAATATTAAATCAGACATTAAGCTTATTATGAGAAATAATTTAAATTATCCTCCTTACTGGTTCATACAATGTAAAAATTAATGAAGAAGTTATAATAGATCTTTCTTTATTCATCTTTTTCTACATTAAAATTATATATGGTAAAATATTCATTGATAATCACAAATTAAATCTATTGTTTGTAAGGTTTAATTAATTAAATTAATTAAATTAATTTGTTTAATTAATTTAATCCATTAATACATGAATAAAAAGCATCAGTACGATAAAATGATTATTGTGTGTAAGACGAAAAACTTGATTTTATAAAGATATATTGAAATGAAAAGAAAATATTGTTTAAATATTTTAAATAATGCTAATGCTAATTAGCAGTTAGTAATGTCTATAGTGTCTTGACTATAGTAATTCTCTATTTATACATTGTAATATCTCTATGCTTTACTGATGCTTTCCGAGACTTTCTCTTTACGTTCCATGCCATATTAACTGCTAGCGAACCGGAATAATTTGTCCATGATTCGCTATTTGATTTTCTCATTTCTCTTCTGCTTTTATATTTGTCAACTATGTCAACTATGTTTAATTAAATAAAAAAAAGTCTAACATTTATAAGAATCGAATGTTGTAATTTTATAAATAATAATTAAACAACTTTAAATTATGATAATGTATGTGAGAGTGTGTGTGTGTGTGTGTGTGTGTGTGTGTGCGTGTGTGTGTGTGTGCGTGTGTGTG
Organism: Atta cephalotes; assembly: GCF_000143395.1. NCBI lineage: Eukaryota > Metazoa > Arthropoda > Insecta > Hymenoptera > Formicidae > Atta > Atta cephalotes. The sequence continues at coordinate 247,345 of NW_012130073.1, forward strand.
AGATGCTCTTTTTCCATTAAATGGATATTCAATCAAACAGTTTAATGTTAGCTAGATTCTCTTCTATTAACAGGCCAAATTATTTTCTGGAGTAAAAAATCGATTTTTAAGAAATTGTTTTTTAAATATCTATATAATCTCTCTCTATTATAGTTCTAAACTTCTTATTAATATAATTCTTTTTAATAATAATCTTATTAATATAATTACAGTCTTAAAAAGGGTCAACGTATACTTATAGTACAAGTATCACTTTAAGGTAAAAAGATTAAAATGAATGTTTTTATAAACTTAAAGAATATTTATCATAATTTTATAAACGTACATTTTTCTCAAGATGTATTATTTTATCAAGGTTTGGATGATATTTCAGTTATATTTTAATATCTTTGAATGAAAATTTACACGAATATTTTTAATTCACTCAGTCTCTTAAGCATTTTTTAAATTTGTATTTTTATTTTATTTTTATAAAACAAAAAAATTGATGTTAACTAAAAAAATTGATTTTAAAAATGACCTAAGAATTTAATTTGTGATATAATTATCTCAATTCGATTTAAGATTGCGTCTAAAAACCGAAAGTGACTTTGGAGTGCAATTGTAAAACTGAATGTGTACATGTAAATTCATGCTGAAATATTATTTAAAACGTTAAGATCCAGCTTAGATAAGACTTTTTCTAAAATTAAAAAAAAAACAAATTCATTTAGTAATTTTTAAAAATAATTTTTCAAATATTATCGTTTTTTATTTAAAATAATTTATTTATTTTAATTAAATATTTAAATTAACTAACATAATCGATTTATGTATTTTCTTCAATTAATATGCTGTTTTCAGAGATAAAGGAGATTACATTCGTAATATGATTAATTTTGTATTTTACTGAATTTAAATAAAATCACATTAAGGGATTTTACAACAATTGTAAAGCTGCTTTTTCCTGCTGATTAAATGCTGATGCAGCCACTGTTATTCCATTAAGATAACGTAAAATCCATTGAGATAAAACATTAATTAGACTTGCATTACTGTTCAGACAATGGTATCGGAAGGGCAGCAAAAGAAATATGATGAATATAAGAGTACGTTGGATGCGGACACGCTGGAAACGGCTAGATTGGAACTCCGTGAGGATGACAACACGAGAGACCAAGCGCTGAAGCAATTTCGGCATTGGATCGAGAAACATCCTACGATTAAAAAATGTAGGACTGATTCGTTGTTCCTATTAAGATTTCTTAGGACGAAGAAATTCAGTTTGCCGATGGCGCAGGAGATGCTGGAACAGTATCTCACTATTAGGCAACTTTATTCCAATTGGTTCCAAAATCTCGACGTTGATGATCCGGAACTTATGGCCATCATCGATAACGGCTATTTAGTACCAATGTTAAAGCGAGATCAACACGGCCGAAAAGTGTTAATGTCATGTGCAGGTACCAATCCCATGAATACAAAAGACTAATTTAAGACGCAGCTAAATCATGACATATTATAATAAGGTTGTTCCATCTTCGAACAAACTGTTATGTGATAATTTATTTAAAGGATTAAAGAGTAAAAGAGTATAAGAAAGTAAGAGAGTGAGAGTTAGAGAGTGAGCTGAAGTGTCAAAAAATAGAACGACCCAATCTAAATTTATTAAATAAATAAGGAGGATACAACTACAATGCACGATGTATTTAGCAAAAATCATATATTTAAAAAATTATTTCATATGATAGTAGAAGTAGACGTTTCAGTCAAGTCTTGACCATCATCAGTACAATAAAAAATGTAAATGGTGTTAGACGAATTCATATTCATACTTATAGAAGGAGACTTTATACGATATAATAAATTCCTTGTTATTCGAACATTTGTAAGGCTTCGTATGAAAAATACGGAATTTCCGAATGTAAATTTATATCTTTCAATTTTGAACTAGCGAATAATTTTTAACATTCTGTTTAATATCTAACACCATTTATATTTTTTATTGTACTGATAATGGTCAAGACTTGACCGAAACGTCTACTTATCATATGAAATAATTTTTTAAATATACGACTTTCGCTAAATAAGTAAATACATCGTGTGTTGTGACTGTATGCTTTAATTATTTATATTTTGTATTGTTTTAAGCTAGTTATTCCACATTTATATAAACTAGTCAGCTAGTCATTTATTTTCACGTTTCAAAGGTACGTTCGCAAACTTAAAGTTCGCAATTCTCTCTCGCGAACATTATTTCATTCTTGTCACCAAATATTAAACAAAATTGAAATGACGCATGTTGCGAATGTTGAGAACGTTAAGTGGAACACATCCCCAATTACTGGCATTTAATTCATTGTATTGAAAGTTACCCAATTTTTGTAATAAAATTATTCGTGCTTGATATTATTATTATTATTATTATTATTATTAAGCCTGATATTTTTGTTTCATAATTAATTTCAATTAGTCTCCGAATATATATTAAATATTCATACTACTTTATTTTCTTTGTTTTTTAAAGGACGTTTCGACCCTAATAAATTCTCATCTGCACACTTGCTCCGGGTTCATAGTATGGTGGTCGAGACCTTGATGGACGATGAGAAAAGTCAAGTCTATGGCTACACATATCTCAACGACGTAGGGAGATTGTCCATGAACCATTTCGGCACGTTGTCTTTCATGGACATTCGTAATATATTGAGGTGCATACAGAACAGTACACCGATGCGTCATAAGGAGACACATATAATCAATCTACCTAGCAGCGTAGCGAAGCTCCTCGAATTCAGCATGTCTATATTAAACGACAAGCTTAAGTCTCGCGTTATGGTAAATATCGCGAAATGGTAAATTTTGTTATGATAAATATGGCTGGTTTAAATTTACACATCCGAGAAATCATATTTGCAATTTTTGCAGATACATAGAAACGTACAAGAGCTAAAAGAAGCAGTGGATCCAAAGATACTACCGAAGGAATATGGCGGGGAAATCTCGCTTTCGGAAATGATTGGTACGAAGATTCTCCTCGCAATTCTTTCAAGTTTCAACAGACTCAAATTGTATTATTTCTTAACATGCTATCTATTTTTTAGACGAATTTAAGAAGGAACTAAAACAGAAAAAAAATGAACTCAAGGCCCTCGACGATATGTATATTGAAATATCACCGAAATATTATCAAGAGGCTAATGAAGAATTAAGCGGAATATGCGGTTCGTTCCGAAAGTTAGAAGTCGATTAAGAGACAATCTATTTCTTTTCGATTTTACAATTTCACATTGTCAGCACCTTAATATATAGTTTAATATATAGCTATTTTCATATTATGTGATTACACGCGTATTAATGAACAAGTGTTTTACCAAAAAAAACCATAGAAATATATTATTATGACACAGAGATCATGAGCACGTAAACGTATGTATGTATAAGCGATTTATACATCAATAATTGTTAGCTGGTTTTAACTACATAGTTAACTACATATTTTTATTCTTAGATATATTTCCCTCTAAATCGATATAAATAACAAAAAATAAAATTAATTAGGTAATATCAAGTAACATCCTGGTATAATCTGTATATAAAATATACGAAAATTTACTTTGATATAATAATACCTCGAAATGTTGTGTGTGTGTGTATAGTACTCGTTTATAGCTTATATGTATTAGATTATCCGGAAAGTTCGTGCCGATTTTGAAGGAAAATTGAAACGCAGAAGATTTAAATTTTTAATTTCATTTATTAAATTTAAATCTTTTGCAGCACGAACTTTCCGGACAACCTAATACATAAGTTTTCCTTGTAACAGTTAAGATTTCGTAATGCATACGAGTTAATGCTCGTTCCGCCGGTGGTACCAAGTTACCTATGATCTATAAGTCATTATCTTGATTACTTTAAGATTGTAAATTGTGGTTTGACAAGCTCACACTTTATTGATCTATCAGGTTTCAGGATAGAAATTTTTATGTTTTATGTTGTGTATTTTATTATATATTCTGATTTTTCTTCAGTTATTTCTCTGACATGGAGATTATAGAGATTATAGATCATCTAAATTAAGTTTTTAACGTTTCATGTCATTAAGACACATATTAAAAAACTTTTTGATATTTGTAACTATAATTACATATTATTATAATTATAATTATGACTACTATATATATATATATACTGATTGATTGGTAGAACTATACATTAGGGCGGTTGTTATTTTTAAATAATTTTTTGAAATTTGACATTCCCTAAAATGGTTCAATATCTCAAAAAAAAAATTATCAGAATTTTTTTCAGATTTTTTGAACAATATTAATTCGTGCCACCGGGACATAGTAAGCGGAAAAGCATCTTGAGGTGTCCCGATTCAAAAATTATTAAAATAACGACCATTCTAATATACACGTATACTTACTACTAATACTATAATAGTCATAATTATAATTATAGTAATATGTTAATTATATAAGTATAAATATAATATAGGTATAAATATCAAAAAGTTTTTCTCTCAATGCATCTAATGTACGAAATGTACATTCGTAAATACGTATTTTTGAATATGTTTCGAGTTAATAATATATATTCGAGTTAAGAAACAAAGCTGTTAACTATATATATATATATATATATATATATATATATATAG
>NW_012130073.1:253977-256106 GCF_000143395.1 Atta cephalotes
ATATATATATATATATATATATATATATATATATATAGAGCCGTTTACATACCAATAAAATTTTGTAGACTACTATCAGAAACAATAATTCTGCAATTGTTCTTCTGTTGTACTTTAAATCCTACGCAGCGAAATCGTTCATCGGTTTCGTACAGATTGGCGCCCTTTCTTGGACTCAAGTAGGGTTGTCCACTGAAAGGATTTATAAAATCTGCCCAGTAACCGACCATTTTGAGCTTTATACATAGATCGGAGGCTGCTAAAACAAACTAATAGACTATAATATATAAATGTATCCTTCCTCTGAGTGTGTAGATATATATATTTAGACCTATGAGATATCACTTTCTTATTTCAAAAATTGTTTTTGAAGTTGTCAGAAAATTAAATCATACCAGCGAAAAGAATATAGTTTTCATATGATCTTTGTTGATGAAATAATATTCACTTTTACTTTTGATGATTGAAATAATATCAAAGATAATATTTATCTCATTCGTAATAATTCAAAAATCATTAATTATAAAATGTGTCACTTTTTTGAAATAAAGAAGCGATATACATTTGTTATATGTTAGATTTTCAAACAAAAATGTCATATTGTCATACAACGTCGTCATATATAACTTACATATTTGGCGAGTTTTTCTGTTTCTGTTTCCTTACGCCATCTCATCGACTTAAGATTTGCTTTCTGACTAATAGTTATAATAGTGAGATGTGACATAGTCACATCTAAGCATCCCGGGAATAGTTCTTCTATACTTTTTCGTAAGAGAATAGGACACTCCTGAGCCACACAGTCCAATGTCGGCCGTATATTCTCCCAATTTTCTACATCTTTTTGATGTCTATTTTTATTGTTCAATGGTTCTATAAACTCTTCTTTATCACACAGTTTAACGAACTGAGTCTTAACTTGGGCAGTGGTAGTAGTATCTAGCCAAGCAGGTCCTATACTTCCAGGAAGATAAAATCTAAAACCCCTTGGCGTTAATAATTCCCAATTGGAGTTGATTCCCAAAACGCTGTTGTCAATATCTATATTTTTACAATATACCAAATACAAATAATAAATGTATACACTTATAAAAAACATACTTTCGACAGCTTATATAAAATTCAAAATTCAATAGAAGTGATTTCAAAAGTTTTAGAATAGGCTTAAGATCCTTTATATATCCTATTTTTTATAGCTGTACTTATATTTTTCTATATTTAAAATTTGTCTATATTTAAAAAGAAATAAATGTATATTAGGGTGAGATTTCATTTGTGCGTTTTTGTCGTACGATAAATATGCAAGACAGAAAGATCTTCCTCGGATCTTCTCTATCCTATGGCCAATAGCTTAAAAAATTTGTCACATGACAAAATACAAAATACGCAAATGAAATGAAATCTCACGCTTATGCTGATGTTATGACTGAGTCGGTAGCCGATAGTCCTAAGTCTTCGGTAAAGTTGACCAATAGTCAACTTGTATGACTAACGCTAATTGGTCAATTATATTCATGGAGAGAGGGAGGGGAGAGACGGAACTGACCAATGATGGCCCTCGACAACATCGAAAATGCCCCTCTATTTTTGCTCCATCAATTGGACGCTGTTCTCTGCTAGCCGAAAGCAACGTTAATAATTGATGGAGCGAAATAGAGGGGCAGATTCTCGATGTTGCTGGGGATCAAACAAATGTGCATGTATCTCTGCGGAATCCTCCGCAATTGCAAAATATATGCGAAAGACATATATGTATATCTATAGATGTATATCTATAGTATTGCTTTCCATTTACACTAATTCTTAAATAATTCTCACGTATGATGTCATAACTCAATTGAATGCGCGTTTCTTTTGCATTCTGATAAGTGAGATTCAATTGACAATGAGTTTTTATCCGTAATCTGCATAAGATCGAGACCGTGCTTTAGCGAGTCTTGTAAACTCATTTCAAAGTGAGGTTATGACATTATGTGATAACTTTTTACTGAAGCAAGTAGCGACGTCATTAATCTGAGTATAAAATATTCAGCTCACTTCAATCTCATCAGTTTCATTTGTGTGTAAATGGAAAGCAACTATGTATGTATATATATATATATATATATATATATATATATATATATATA
>NW_012130073.1:257478-258690 GCF_000143395.1 Atta cephalotes
TATATATATATATATATATATATATATATATATATATATACATACATATAATATATATTCGTCTCGCTCGCCTCTAAAAACAAAGTCAATTTTTAAAAATTAAATCTCGTTTTGCGTGACATCGTTCTTAATAACTCTTGAATGATTCCATATGGATTTACAATTATACTTTTCACGTAAGAAGAACAGAATGGTCTTTTTCACGATTGTGACAGATTTCCTAACCTGAATAGTCATCAACTTTAACGATTAATATCGGTTCAAAGCGACACTTCTTTCTGCCAGATTTTTTCGTTTTTATGCAAAAACGCGTTGAATGAGCCTAATTTCATCAAAATTAAAGTAGGTGTTCGAAATAAATACTCAAAATTTATATGCGAGTTCTCGCAGTATAAATCCCGCAACATATCACATTCTTTCATTCTGATGATACAACGAATGACTGATGTGATGAACAATCCAGGTTACTCACCGTCCAAGGAATCGCCATTAGATTTGACGATCTTGTAGGAACTCGTGCTCCGATCACTGCGACGCGAGTAAAGAGCCCTCGGAATCAGATTAAACAGCAACGAGACAGCAACGCTATGCCTCCTGCCGTGTTTAATGCAGAGCATCTGGAAGTAACGTTTCGCAAGTTATGCATTCGTGAATCGATTGGTTTTGGCTAGCAGGAAACCTTTTGGTTCTTGCTTGCACTACGAGACAAGCACGATTACTGTGTTACTGACCATCACGAATAGCAGTTCATCGTTAAGTCGCAAACACAATTTACATGAAGGATTTTAGATCCGAGCAACAAAAATGGAGCGTATTTACACGCTGATCACAAAAAATTATTATCTACCTTATATTCTTTATTTATAATATATCGCTTGACGTATTTGCTCGTCATTATTCGTCACGTTCGATGCTGCCACCTGCCGGCTGAGTGTGGCTGAGTGGCTTGGAGTTTGGACTGTTTTTGAAGTTTGGAATGGTAGCGAGTAGCACCCAGTTGCACCAGAAAAGACAGAATATACCCATTTTCGGTTTGGGAACTATATACTACGTAGCTACATCCATTTCTGAGTCTGTCGATAAAAACATAGTACAGAGAATTAGGAACGACCCAGGGTGGTAGTTTAAACTGTACGGGCGATTTCGACGGTAACAGAAAAAAAACTGACATGCGCAGTCTCTCTCCTCTCTTTCTCTCTCTCTCTCTCTCTC
>NW_012130073.1:266106-270831 GCF_000143395.1 Atta cephalotes
TATATATATATATATATATATATATATACATATTGTGTTTCAAATTCGACGTACTACCTGCTAATGCCAGATTTTTGAAGACATTTTGAGATGAAAATTCTAATCCTAAAATGTTTCTCGAGACTATAATAAATTTTGAATTATAATCATTTAAAGTTAGCGAATTATGACGTCTAAAATTTTTTAGGTGTGATACAATGCAAAATGCTAAAGTCAAATATTGTCTCCTGTTAGTATCGATATAAATGTTACGTAGGTGAAGATAAAATTACTGATATTTCTAATTATTGATATTTATGTTAAAAAAATGTTTATTAATAATGTTTATTAATAATTTATTTTGCCTGGGACATTTTGATATCGGAATTTTCATCTTAAAATGGCTCCAGGAAATGAATTTTCTACCATTAGGTGGTACATCGAGAATCTGAAATACTCTATATATACAGGAATTATTTCAGATTATTTAATTAGTGATTTATTTTCTCTGTGCAAAATCACAAGAAGAGAAGAAAAGGATATTTGCACTCAATTAACATAAATTTTTAAAGAATTTTTAAAAGAATTTTTTTCGTTTCTGTTAAATAATTATTGCTCGAAATAAAAAATCGCCTAGAATCGGACGTCGAGATGCAAGGTCCATCATGCATAGCAATTGTGATTCTTTTTTTATCGTCGTACCTTGACGGCGCGCGGCACTTTGCCGGGATATTCTCTGGTGGAAGTCGATAAAAGGGATGTATCAAGTATACATGCTCGTGCACAATTTCGCTGGAACGTGATCGTTTTCGCGTTGCGATCGTCCTCGTTAAAATCGTATGCTATAAGATGGACGGAAAATCGTCATTTGCAATTGCTAAGCTCGCCTCGTTTTCCAAAACGCATCGTTATCTCTTAACAGCTTTTACCAACGAATATATTTTGTCAATACTGATATTATTTTACACATGGAGAGAATTTTTTTCTTGGAGTTTACCCTGAAAATATGATAGTCGTGGGACAACAATGTATTTTGAAGAATTCTAATGTAAAGCTCTCTCTCATTCATTAATAAAATTACAATAAAGTATAAAATAAGTTTGATTAATTTTACTAAGAGCATAATAAAAATCTTTAAAACATTGTTATTGTATCACAACCATCATATTTTCAGGGTAAATTCTAAAAGAAAATTCTTTCCGTGCACATAAGCTTTTTTTATTAATTGCAATGACATTAGTATAATAGTAGTATTGATTATCATGATATATTAATTCAACTAGAATAAAAAGAAAATTTTGTGTTTTTATTTACAGTAAATGCAAATATGTTATATAAAGTATTTAAATTAAAATTCAAATCATTTCAATCGGTATCTGTAATTTAAAAAAAAATGGAGTGACAAATATAGAGGGACAAACTGCCACTGTGTATACTAACAAAATTCTTATAAACTCTCGCACTTACTTTTACTTTTATGTTTTTAGTTTGTTATATTTTAATTATGGAAAGTAGCAGACATGAATATCAATGAATTCTCTTAGTTGTTTTATTGATTGCATCAATGTTACTTTCATCTTAAAGTTGATAATCTATTCAATAAATTTTAAAATCTCATTATCTTTATGTAGAATAAATTTACATAATAATACGATTTTTATATTTAATATATATAGATGAATTTATAAAAATTAAGTTTTATAAAATAATGAAGATATCTAATTATTGTTTTTATTACACATCCGCTTGCATAAGGGACATTAGGGAGGAAAGAGTTAAAATACGTAAGTGACTCCATTATTTACGACTCAAGAATAACGAGCGATGAAGAAACGAAAGTTGGTGGCGGCAGGACTTACCCCCGATATTTGTATCTCCCAGGGGCGAGCGATCTTTACGAGCTTAAGAGCTGTTTCTTATTTATAATTCACAGGGCAATCGCATCTCTTATAAAACTTGTATTACGTTCTCTGTGATAAAATCTTCGTCCGAATTTTGCAGAATATCGACTGAAAATTGCTTCGAGATGGCACACTTTGATTCGTACATTCTATACAGTGTTACAATGTTATTGTTCAGCGTTTTCAATTGAAGCAGTCTGAGTCGATGCGGGTTTCCAAAAAGATGGACTCTGATTTAGACAAAAGGAAATATATAGGTTGTGCAATATGCAATATGAGTTCCGCGTAATTTTGAGGCCAATTTAATTTCTGACACTAATTAAATAAGTTTATACAAACAATTAAGTATACAAAGAACTCAACCTATAGCCATGTAGATTTATCCGCAATAAATCCAATGACTTTACGATAAAATAACATATACAAATAATAAAAAACAGTCGTGTCTTTTTCATAATTTTATATTTAGCTTTTGAATTCTATCGAATTTGAATGCAAATTCAATAATTTTATATTTATCCATTTACGAACTCGTAACTTGTTATTCTCTTTTCATCTTTTTTTAAGCTCGTCGATTATTTTCTTGGGGGTGATTCCGGCCAGGCTTTTTCATTGTAAAAACGCTGTTACAGTGTTCCTCGACAAATCACGCGCAATAATAGTAAAACGAAAATTGACACGCATTAGACGCATTCGAGTATATTAATACAGCCGAATATCGTGGTGCATCATTAATTTCAAAATTATATTGTAATATTACAATATTACATGACGATTATTACCGGTCATTCAACGACGACGATCACACGGGAGACATTTTTTAGCGATTATAACGGTGGATCGATTTATCTTAAATCCCAGCGAATACCCAAAGTCAACGCTTAACAATCAGTCGTACTCATTTTGGAGTATAATACATATTAATCGATTAATCGCTTAATTCGTTATTACGTGCTCTAACTATGTATACTATGTATAGTTAAAAAGCCCCGCGCAAATCGGCCCATAAAGCTTTCACAATTACGCATTTTTACTAAAAGTGATTTTTTTTCGGCGGTTTTTTAGAGAAGATCGTTCAATCTTTCTAATTCAAGAGTAATAAAAAAAAAAACTTATTTAAATACTTCTTAATTGTTAGCACCTATTAATACAAGGTGTTCTTCAAGTGCGCTCAAGTCAGAAATTATTTAAAAAATTCTTAACTCTCCCCTCTCTCGCTGTGCGAATATGTTAGCTTTTATTGTAAATTAATTTACATTAAAAAAATTCGGATCATTTCAAATTGTTTCTCTCGTGTAGCCCCATTGAGACTAACTAACATTCGAAATTCACATGCAATACACAGTGATACGCGATCCACATTTTACATCTACAAAATACTCGTAATATCACGTAGAATGTAGATTAATCGCTATTGACAGAGTCACAGAGAGTCGAGCGCATTTATCGAATTTTCGCCGCTCGTTAAATCGCTTCGACACTTGACTCGCATATGCTCTTTAATTATCTCCTTTGTCATTCTAATTCCCTTCTCTCTGTTTAAGCGCCGAAATACCGTTCCGCAAAAATTCCAACGTTATGTTATTAATGCTTCACATATTCTCTCCGACAACACGAACATTAGCAAACATTAGGCAAGATTACCTTTGACAATTTATTATGAATATCCAGTTATCTCACTCGTGCCTTGTTCAAACATATACTTTTTAGTATACATTATAAATGTATGAGTGCGGCAGCAAAAACGGTCGAGGTACCTAAAACAATGCCGGACATTAAATCATTTAATGTTAAGCCGACGCCGATGAGTTAATGCCGGCACCAATTAGTAATCTAGTATGACAATAATTGCGACTAGTATTTCTGATCGCAAGTTATCGGTAGTTTTGTCCGGCGACGGGACGTACCGGACGTACCAATGCGTTGATCCCCATATGCAATCGCGGATGCTATATAAAATACCGCAAATCCGCGCTTTGAAATCTATAATTTCGACAATAAATCTTCCCCAACGCTTCTCGCGAGTTATCTTGCTCTACATTGATTGATTTTATAATCAGAGAAATTTCATTATATATCTGAAAATTGAAATTGATTTATCCGTTCATTTATCGTTCTAAATATCAGCCAAGAATTCATATCGTATCGTGCTATTCGATTTTTTTCCATGGATATCATAACGAATCTTAGCTACATTTACCAACAATTATTTCAACAGTTATCACACAAACAAGTTATGTAAAAAAATATATAAATAAAACTAAAAATTCATGCAAATCACAAAAAAACGCTTTCCATATGCATTTCCAACTCAATCGAGTAATTTTAAATGCAAATAGCGAGCTATTCTCGAGCCGAGAAAAAAACTTTCTTTCGTACTTTTGTACTTTCTCAGACTAGAGATCGCTATTTATCGTACATCATAGAAAAACACGACAAACCGCGATTTACACGCATAAATTCGACTATGCAAATGGAATACAAAGCAACTAGCGTGAATAAACACGAATAGACATTAAGATAATAAGTATGACGTAGCGTAAGAAGAAAATATGTGTGCGTGCGTGCGTGCGTGCGTGATGCGTGTGTGCGCGCGCGCGCGCGCGCGTGTGTGTGTGTGTGTGTGTGTGTGTACATATATACAGCATTATAAAAATAAACATCGCGTGCACCTTTTCAATGCGCGGGGCCTCGAATTGATAAGGTATATACATGTTGCTTGATCCATTCTCCTTATACAAGGCAACAATATCTCAATGACAAACGGCAATCAATAGTTACCAGCACTGTAGTTTTGCTTTCTTTGCTACCCTAAGTGAGAAAGCTAAAGATAGATAGAGAAAGG
>NW_012130073.1:270884-279586 GCF_000143395.1 Atta cephalotes
GAGAGAGAGAGAGAAGTGGGGGAAGTACACACATATGCCCTAAATTGAAGTTTACTAATAAATTATCATGTATCAACTGTATGCATGTAAGCATATAAATTAATTGTAAATGCGTCGTCAGGTCGCGGAAATTGAAACGGTATTATTTCAACGATAATTCAGTTTGGCCGTGCTGTTCATGGCAAAATGCACTTCGTATCGCACATTGTTGCGCATAAATGTGAAAATTATTTGGCTGTATCGATAATTAAAATTATTAAAATGTTATACTCATGTTCTCATAGAGATATCAAGAAACGTACGAGTATTGAAACTGTCTAAAGCCAGGAATACAAAAATCAATAGTCTGATGGGAAATAAAGGCTGTATTTATAGTCGATTCAAAACCGATTAGAATACTAGCGTGACTGAACTTTAATGAAATTGTTGTTTTACCGATTAAATGCGACTTATACACATACGATTTACGAGATATGGACAGATAACTTGATGCACAACCAGGCATTAGAAAGATGTTAATGAGCTGAAAAAGGTTGAATTTGCAACAAGTTTCCCAAGTTTAAAATTATATCGGGATATATTGCAAAAAGAGTGTATTACGTAAGTTAGATCACTCCAATTTGAATTCAGTATTAGTCGTTGTACCTTATTACGAGCTTCTTGACATCTTATTCCCGCTGATATAGATAATAAACATTTTATTCGTTATTTCTTTCTCCACGTCTTCGTCTCGTTATTTCGTTCTTCGTGGCGAAAGGACACTAACGTTAAGAGATTAAGGTCAGCGTGTGATTGAACAAGCATTGCAAGGTGCAACGTCGGAGTGTGAAATCCTCGTATTTGCATTTTTAAATAAGCAAGGCGGAGTAATGTGAGACGTAAAATGTGAAGGAGCTAAGTTTTAAAGATTCACTGTATAATCTTTATAACCATAATAATATACAAAACACACTTCGCGTATGCATATCTGGAGCATGCAATATTTTAAATGCGTGCATCTGACATAAATAAAATTGAAAACATAAAATAATATCCTTTATTTTACACCGCATCAAATTGCTCAGAGCAATTTGTATTTTGGTCCATATTTTCAACAGCTTCCTGCGTTTGAAATATATTTTTACGCAATATTTTGATTTATTCTGCCAATGCTCGCGATAAATATTTTTTTCAATGGCGTTGCGTACTTGTGTCTTTTTCCAACACAAAAAAATGTATCATTGGAAAAAAAAAACCCATATCGAAATGACATTGTGCAACGCATGATAAACACCTCGCTAATAATTCGATTGAAGTGAATCTTCACACTGCAGATTGTGTAAGAAAAGTTTTTTGGCATTTATAACTGTATATAATTGCAACTGTATATAATAGAATAATTATAATTAAAATCTCCATTTTTATATAGTTATTACTGTTATAATATCAATAGTAATTATATTTTTTATTCTATATACTAAAAAGAATATATTGCTCATTTACTATAATGATAACATAAGTGAAAGATTGTTATCTCTTTAATTGCTTGCAAGAAACGAAGATAAAAAATATAAAAAGAGAAAGTATGTTCTGCTAATATACTTTTATTATTCTATAATTAATTATTACATCAAAATTGCATTGTAATTCATATTACAAAATTTTAATGATTTAAAATATCATTTTCTTTTATCAAAACTTTATTTCTTTGAGTTGTGTTATTGTTTCAAATTAATATAATGATTGTCCCCGAAAACTATACTATAAAATTATAATTATTTTCGAAAATAACCATCTCTCACTTTAAAAAATATTAATGTGGATTTAACACCAAAAGTGTATCTATGTATTTTTGTGATGATATTAATGTTAACATCAGAAATTATAAATCCGCACCATGTTGGAAAGAATTGCAACATAGTGAAAATTACACCACATGATGTCTGTTAAATTCACACCAATCTATTTAAAGTGCATACAGTACATTCTTTTTGATATATAGAATATTAGAAATAAAATTATTATAGTAGCATAATAATAAAAATAGAAATAGAAGTTCTAATCCCTATTATTTTTATCATCCAGATAATCACAAATACCAAACTTTTCCCTCAGTGCGAGACATTGCGATTATGATACACGCAATTTATAGCATATATATATATATTGAGTTGTCCGGAAAGTTCGTGCCGACTAAAATTTAAACTTTAGTATACATTTAATTAAATTAAAATTTTCTGCGTTTCAATTTTCCTTCAACATCGGCACGAACTTTCCAGACAACCCAATATGTATATAATTATAATTACGAGCTGAAAAGATTTCATTATGGAAATAAAACCAGCCTCCGCGATTGTAGCTACGAAAAAACGATGAAAAACGACGTACTAGTGCTACTCGATGATACAAAGCCATCGATCGCTACTTACTCGAATTCGCGTTCCGGTGTCGCGAACAATGGACCGTCCGCGCCGATAGAAAACGAATATAAGGGTGCTATCGATTCCTTCGTACCACGACGATTCTTAAGGAGGATCCGAGTGCGATATTACGAGCAATAATATATTACGCTATTATGAACTATACGCGAGTCACGCGAGATAACGCGCTTGTATTAAATTATTAACTCACCTAAACCCGTCGCCTTGGTATTATGGTATTATCGTGACCGTTAAATTGCTAAGAAGCCGGCGATAATATTATCGCTTCCCCATCGCCGAAAGTTTCGGTGATATCCTTTTAATAGGAAGACAATCCTTTTAATCATTGTCATTGGTTTAAACTGTTACCGGTTTCTTCCGATATTATCGCCTTAAGAAGTTAGCATTTCTGCACTACGGCTTTATAGCTGTTCATCAGTATATTTTAACTGATAATCGATGGAAGACATGTCTGTAAAACTGGCGTACTTTCACAATATCTTAAAACGAGTGGTGTGTCGAGAGCGGTATTGGTATTTATTAACACATGCGAGCTATATATGTATATAAATTTCGTTTTCTTCATTTTAGATAAATGATTGAACTATTTTTTTTTTTTTGCGAGTTCTCCTTAAAGTCCATTGTCGATCTTTTAATGTGCATCGTAGAAAGACGCGTATTTTGTATTCAGTTCATAACAACATCACGGAAATTACGTACATTCTACGGGCAAGAAAGTTATTCGCGAGTTTCGCGCGTCAAAAGTTACAAACGACCGTCTGCCAGTTAGTGAGAGAACAAAGACGATCAACAAATTGGCCCCGTATTCCTTGCTGTCGCTGGCAATGACGAATATGAACAATAATTTTCTTTTCGATGGTCGATCATACACGACTGACTCTTGCAATCGCTTGGATATCGTCAGATAGAATCATCTCGTAAAAATTACTTCCGTAATAACATATTTCGAATACAAGAAACGTTCAAGTTTCATATTGGACCCGGCAACAATGAGTTGCCACGTTATTTTTATCTTACAATTACGCGATCGTTCATTGCAATTTTATTGTTTATCGGATCGAAAACACAATAATATTCTAAAAAGTCTACTTTCCAAAGCGACAGTTTCATGACGACTAATAAACAATATGCTGGGAAATGGAGCATTTGGAATGTACGAATTTCCCGCAATTGCTTCCCGCAAACGTTTAATGTGCTTTTGAAATACATATCTACACTTATTGATAATAATTTCCGATGAGAATGCTGAAAATTCTGTGTTTTTATTTTACTGTAAGCAAGGAAAAGAGAAGATACATTGAAATAGTTAATTTTTTTCAAATTTGATGATTTGAGAAAAAGGATTAGTGAAAGAAAAAATTAATCGATAATAATGCTTATGTCGTAAGCATATTAATAATTTTTTATTATTAGAAAAAAACAATAATAGAATTTCGTAATACTTAAAATAAATGCCATTGATTTGTACGAATTTTTCATTTGTCATGTGTTTTTAATTGTGTTTAATTGTGTTAGAAGTTCATTATTTCTAAACTCCATGACATATAAAAATGCACAACAATTTTCAACGATCGTACCTGTATTTAGTTACTGCAAAAGAAAGATCACTATTAATGATATTAAACGGGATTATATTATATGGAGAATAACGATGTAATTAATTTAAAGGGCTAATGGAGAGAGAAAAATGTATCAAGAGAATATGTTCTGTATTATTGCACTTCATACTCGTAATGTTAAAAGGGAACTTCGTAGAAATTAAATCCAATAAAAGTACAGACAGCTTGTAACACATAGCTATTCTCTCTAAGATACTAGAAATCCGTTGTTTCTATAATATATCGCTTGCAATAACAATTTGAGTTACGTCTTGTAGACAGTCCAAATTAAAATTGTATTTCCTAACACGCGGCTTATTGTTAGCAAGCTCGAGTTATTTTGTGCAAATTATCTTATGTTAAATTCGAGATACATCCAATAATAATGCAAATCCAATAACAATGATTGCTCTCTATTTTCCCATTTTCCACATTTTCACAAATGTGTATTTCTTACGGGCTATTTCAGGGGCAGAATTCTCGAGATTTTTATTATGCACAAGTGTAGGTACGTACATGTACGTATATGTGGAGTTAAAAAACTAGAAAAAAAAAAAGCAAAAAAGAAATATAGATGGGAGTAAAGAGAGATTGGATTTAAAGTAGATAACGATATTATTATAAATATTATATAAATGAAAGGTCAAATGGATACGGATGTACAATGTTCACACGTGTACGTATGTAGTACATACGTACATATAGTGTGCGGTTGCGAGATCGTCAAATGTTGCGGAATGAATATTACAGTTGCGAAAAAATTCCAGCGCGCGCATATCGCAGCGAACTGAACTACGGCACATGCAGCTCGATGCTCTGAGGCTGCTGAGGCGCACCTTAACGTATTTCCGTGTAATTTAGCTAATTGAAGTGGGCAACGACAGGCAGGCACGACGCTAGAGGATTTACGCGGAATGCGGAAAGAATTAATAATCATATTATCTTGCAGAAGCGTTTCACATATATTCGCCTGTATATAAATATGAAAGAGCCAAGTTGAAAAACGAACAGGATTCCACTTTTATTCACACTGAAGTATTAGTGTTATTGTTATTATACAAGTTATTAAAATCCTTCTTTTATTACGTCTGCCTATAGCTGTAACAGCTGTAACAGTAGTCATGGTATCTCTCTAATTCCTGATTAATGAATTCAGAGTGAGATTGCATTATCTTTCGATTTGCATCTTGTTTACCGACATGCCCTTACTGCAAAAGCTAAAATGTTACACAAAATATCACTCCCTTACTTCAAAAGTAAACTCAGAAAATGTGATTTTCGAATTATTATTATGAATAAGTTAACCCTTTACGTGATGGGAGACTCTCTCAGAGTACCACCTTTTTCCATTCAATTTTTAATTATTTTGATAAATTTGTTGATATCAAATATCATCTTTTTTTATTTTCGTAGTTTTTAGGATATGAATAAGTGTTTAAAAAAAATAGGCAACCATAAATTTTTATTTGCGTAATTACTATATAATTAAACAAATAGCCAAAATTTGTGCTTTTTTTAAAAATATATTCTCCATACTAAACTATATTATCAATATCAAAACGGCAATTTAGATATTCATTTGAGATATCCTTTTTCAGAATTTTTTTCAGCTTTTTTTCAATACATTGTTTGTTTTGTTATAAATTGACATCTTTGAAAAAATATAAGAAAACGTATCAATCGTGAAAAGTAAATTAATTTAATTTTATAAAAAATCATCACAACTCGAAAGGACTGGTCTTTGAGAGTTATGAAACGAAAATGATGAAGGTGATATTTGATCACATTAAGAATGACTATATTCTTTCTGCTGGCATTATCTAATTAGTCAATCATTTTCAGTTAAAAAATACATAGTTTCTCTCTTTAAAAAAAAAAATCTTAATTAATCTTTTTAAATAATTAATTATCAAATTAGGTTCCAGAGAAGCAATCCAAGTTGTTAAAAAGTGTGTGTGTAATAAATGAACTTTTACACATTTTAACAACTTGTGTTGGCTTTGATAGGCATTATATACATTTATTTGACCTTTTGAAATAACATGATGTGTGAATTTGAATCGATCAGAACAAATTTAATTAAATAAGAGAATTCCTATATTCGATCAAAGCGAATATAGGAATTCTCTTATTATTATTATGTAATTAAGTTTATTTTCATCAATCCAAATTCGTATCATATTGTTTATCACTGAAACATATGCATTCATTTACTAATTATTGGTTACTAGTTATTGCGACAAATATTGCCGAAGCTTCTGTGATCGAACCGGTATAATCGTCCGGTATGCTCGTCCTGCAAAGTTGGGAGTTTTAAGTTCAAATATTGCGTGACTAACGCAATATTTTTCTGCAATAAAATTATTATTTGCAGATTAAAAATTTTTATTAACATCTAACTACCGATTAATATCCTATTATTTGCATAAAGAATTATTAAATTGTTTGTCAATTGAATAAGTGATATTAGTATTCGAGATCTGCTCATGATTGCGTTTCAAAAAGATTTCGGCGCGTAGATTGCAAAATCAGATATGTATATAAATTTACACAGAAATATTTAAGTATTAGGTATTAAGATCCGCTTTGACGAAGAATATAGGAATTCTCTTATTTAATTATATTTAATATTTTTAGTTGTGTCACTTTTCAAGTAAAGAAATAATACAATATTTGAAAGATTGAATATTAAAAAAAGAATAACTTCAACATTCCGGAAAACATAACGTAATGTAAAAAATGTGTAACTTTAGCTTTAGTAATTTGTGTATTACATTAGTAATAAAATTCTTAAAATTCAATGTCGATCATGCGCTTTGTCATTTATTACATATTGTATACCCGGTGCGAGAATGAAATTACTCGTATTAAATCTGTGTTACACTACGCACTGGAGACTGAAGATTGCGAATTAAAGATTAAAATTCAGCCAATTAGAAAAAAGGATAAAAATTAAAATTATCTGATCGATCGGTTTCTAATCTCTAATTCGCAATTCTCCAATGCGTAGCGTGACACGGATTTTAGTGTGACAAGTCTTGCGCCGGATAAACGTTTTTTTTTTTTAAACTCGCGAATGCAAACTCAGCGTAAATCGATTCTTTCCCGGTGTTCCACGCTGCGAATGTCAATCGATCGTCGGTATCGAGATCGTTAAGACATTAATTGTTTGTCGCGACGACCTTTTGCGATGGTGCGGCGATGCGATTCGCCTGCTGTCGCCTCGTTATGTTGCATTTCGCTGCTAGTATCAGAACCTTTTAATTCGGAGAAGGACAATCGCGATGGTCGGGCAGGTGACCCATTTATCCTTTATAACCTCGCGTATTTCACGACTCGTATCATACGTTGCATCGTTTAACTCTCGGACAGCTGCGCTTATCTACATTTCGCTGATCGTATAATGTAACAGAAGCTTGTACGATTTAAGTTCTTGTGTAATGAGAATATAATGCTCAATACAATGCTTATACAAAGTAAATATTTTCAGGGAAACTGAAGGGAAACTGCTCGCGTTTGTTATTAATATAAACACGAGATATCATCGTTCATTACAAACTGATATTCGAATGCAGTTCATATGCGGCTGAAAACTATGCAAAAGGTTCTCAGCTATAGATTGATTTATGCTGTTCGTGCATTTATTCTTAACTCTTGAATCGCTTTAATAAGATATTCGATTTATGGCAATCCTTTTATTAGAAACAAATCATACTGGATCTGCGATCCTGCTTAGAATCGCGTTCCTTTCTAGCGTTGTCAATTTCTTTGATCTAAATACAATCAATTCATTTGATGTAAATATCGTGATCGAGAGATATGTTTAATTAGAGAAAAGTTTAAGATATTTCAGCTCCTTATAAATTAAATAAAATTACAATAAATACAAAGCAAGATTATATAATATTAAAATAAATGATAATATAATGATTATTAATTAATTATGTTTTTAATAACTTTAATTTTAATAGATTTATGTTAATAATTGTTATGCCAAATTCTTAAATATTTTAATGCAAAGAATTTACAAGTAACTTTATCAATAATATTAAGATGGTCAAAATAATATATTTTCAAATCTAATATGCCATAAAATTAACTAATTAAATATCTACAAAGAAATAAAAAAAAGAAAAAAGTTTAATATTTCAAAGACAAGTACGAATTGTATTATTATAAACTGTCATATAGGCGTTTTATCAATTCACTGCCAGTTGACTGAAAATCTAATGTACGTATCGTGTACAACAGATTTTAATGGCAACGAATATATTGAAACATAGCCATGGTCAGTTTAAAAAAATTTCAACTTTTCTAAAAATAAATTAAAATCACACTTGAAGTCTGAAATTTCTATCCTTCCTCTTATCTTTTTCTTTTCCTTTTCTTTTCTTAATTTAACGTTTTTTGCTTAATACATAAACTTGATTTATTCAACACACAACATCGAATTCGTTGCCAAACGTTGAATGCATCGCGAAAATCACCGAAATCATCAACGAAAAAGATTCGAGAATCATTGTTTTAACGGGTATTAGACTACAATCAATTTGCTCGTATTGCTATTTATCTCTGCTATTTATCGGGTATATACAAGATTTTATGTACACACGCGCGCGCGCACACACACACACACACACACACACACACACACACACACACACACACACACACACACACACAC
>NW_012130073.1:279671-283350 GCF_000143395.1 Atta cephalotes
ACGCACGCGCGCATATATATAGTCAAATTGTTGAGCGTAAAGGGGTCAACAAGCCATCCTATTCGCTGAAATATAGTTGAAGATCGTCAATTCCTGCTTGGATTCAATGAAAAATTCCATTTCGTACAAAATTGAAATGCAAAGCTACAATAATACAATATAATAATCGCGCGCGTATTTTGCTACAATGGAAATCGTGGTATAGAGCGATACAACGTATAGGCGCGTGTATTTATGCTCCTCTACAATTATGCGCCTTTTAGAGCAAATCTTTTCATCTTACGGAGTGCTTTTTCGTCGCTCGCGTTAAGCTATGACAACGAAACTACGCTCGGCGGATGAACGTGATAAAAATCGATATGATTTCCTTTCTCTTTATATACGATTCCTGTTATGGACGATAACGAGTTCGCCAGTAGTAATCTGCGCTGATTGTTGCCTTGGGGGTGTCACGTTTCACTTTACTTCACAAGCATTTTACGACTTCGAGCGCGAACTTATTCTTCGTTAACGATGGCTACGCTCTTGGTAAGATACGCGCCAAGCCAATCTTCTATGATCTTACGCTCTATTTACGCTTTACGCTTTAATCACAAAGATTATACTCTTACTTCGGAATTAAAAACATTTTATCACTTACGATACGGAATTTATAGAAGCTATGAAAAGTAATGATCCAATGATCAATCTCTTTAAATCATTTGATTTATAGATAGCAATGAAGAGAAAATGCTAACAACTTGACAGATCTAGTTTTCACAGTTACACACAAATCAGGAGATAATTGAAAAATCAGCAAACAGTAGGACATAAGCTAGGAGTAGTTTAATCGTCAGAATATAACGTTAAAATTTCCAAAGTCGCGCGAGAGCGAAATTAAAAAGATTCGTGTAGCATTGATTAATCGGACGTCGTTAGACGCCTCGTTAGACATATCAAAAATTACCTCGTCCACAGAGGGCTAACAATGCTAGCAACGTAGAGAAAACATGGCTGGGAGAGTCGCTATTTCGTTACAAAGCGATACGCACATGCCTCCTCTTCTGCCATGAGAAGTTGAGTATGGAGCGGTCGATACTTGACCTTTTCTCTTACGAGAGTTGCCTCAAAGACCCTCATATTTGAAGACTGCTCCGAAGACGTTTCCGTAAGACGTTTCCATGGAAGTCCAACTTGCTGCTCCCAGATCATTCTGCGAATTTAGACGATCGGTACCGATCGACACGACGCGACGTCGAAGCGGACGGTCCTCGGAACTCTTTTATAGAACGTGTAGATTCTCACAACTCTTTGACTTGCTGTCACGCGCCCAGACCTTGTCAAGTAAATTGCGCACCTTCAGGCTGGTGCTGGTCCGACTGCCACGATATTTCTTAGGCGAGTTGTTCTCCGAGCACGAACCCAGTGGCGACTTGCTACGGTTCTTCCGCGATCTTTTACGGAACATCTCTCTGGTCCTCTCGGGGTTCTCCAGCTTCAGACGAATTTGTGTGAGCAGGCCGACCAGTAATTCATCGACATTGTGATTAATTCCGACGGATGTTTCGATGAATTTACAATCGTAAGACGTTGCCATGGATTTGCCCTCTATAACGATGAAATTGATTAAATTCGAAAAGGGAGGTATTGCGCGCTCGAAAAATCTTTCGCGAGTGAGCACATAATTAATATATATATATATATAATTAATAATATATATCGCACATTGTAAAGATTAAGAATTTATAATAAAACTTAATAATGTTTTTTATTACTTTTTTTTTATTTGCCTCAGATTTATCTATATATAAATAAATAAATTCATTGCAAATCCCGATACTATTGTATATTATTCAATTCCAATTACAAAATATATTATTAAAGCTCCGATATGTGTTGTGGGACATACTGCGGACAGATGCAGTATTACAAAAATAAATGTACAATTGCGAAAAAGACTGCTATTAATCACGTTTAACAATACAGAGAAAGCGTATTCTATCTATCGCGCTGGGGAGGAGATAGTTAAATGGCTTTTTCCCGCTCTACTGCCCTCGGAGAATTTGCATCGAAGCAAACCGAAGTGCTGTGTCAGTACATTTACGTACGATGCGTTATCTACGATCGGCCTACATCAGCATTTCCCTAACTGCCACCCAAATGATAGATAGGCACCTCGTTTCTCGAGCACGCTCCTAATCGCGCAGCGTGTTTCCATTTTCGCGTGTCTCCGCGAATTATTCGATTTGGGATAAATAACTTTGGAGAAAGAAAAAGGAAATATATGTAGGTATATCATGATTATTTGGGCCTAAAAAAAATTACCTTCAGTCGATACCAGTCGACTGCGAACGAGATCGACCTTGTTCCCCACGAGGATAACCGCTCTCGCGGATACATGATCACTCCGCCACAAGGATTGGAGAACCTCCTCGGCGATGCGCACCGACGCCCGATCGGTCGTGGAATAAACGACACAGTATGCGTGCGGCTCGTACGTCGAGATACAATTTTCCGGCTGTAAACATTAATACATAACGGAGATAGATCAACATTAATATAAAAAATAACCATGATCGAGTTTATTTGTCACCATTTCCAATTTATGAAACATTGTATTTGGTATTCGATACATATGAAACAGCAGTTTCGCGGTATTTTTTTTTTTTTCGGCTAATGCCGACAAATTAATTACACACGTACAATTAAAATCACATTTTAATTGCATTATATTCTCATAGCAAAAAGTCAATTTAACTTAAAGATTCTAACTTTTATATGAAAAAAGTTTCTTTCGTTGTTGCGTTACTCTTAAAATATTTTATGTAAAAACCGTGTGCGGATGTCATGTTAGAACAATCTATTTTTTCAAAAATTCAAACGCGCGATACAACTTTCCGGATGTACATAAATATTATTATTATTCATGACGAATATATGAACATTAACATTAATAATGAAGCAGTCTTTATTTTCAATTTATGTCTATTTTTATTAACATGAAACAGTTTCATGTTAACAAAATTCACGTAATTTTCAGAGAAATTAATTAATATAATTATCTCTTTTTACTTTAGTTACATTAACTTTAATATTACAAATAAAAAATCTTTCTTTTGCATTTTAAACATATCCTATCAATCCAATTCATCCAATGAATCAAAAGTCATCCAATGAATCAAAATCACCTATCATATTTCACATTAAATTTTCCGATCCTACAAATAATGAAATAAACATTTTTTTATTTCCTTTCAACGAAGCTAAGATTTTCCTTCGGTTAAATGTATTATACACAAGAACACGTCTTTTATATAATAAAAGAATTTGTATCATAAAAGAAAATTTTTATAAAACAAGGCATTCTGAAGACGAGCTTGAGAAGTTTGCTATTACACTTTAGGCATATATATTTATACATATATAATGGAATATTATATATCTATATAATAGATTCCTTGTAGCGTATACACATAATCATGGTAGAGAATAAAAGAGTTGAAATAAAATTTATTTTGTAGTAAAATTATAATTAATAATCTTTAAACATTTTTTTAAGTCTTCTTGTACTTATCATTAATAAAATGCCGATGAGTCGAAAGAAAAAAAATATTGCAGTATATATAAATAAATATATACACATATATATATATATATATATATATATATATACATACATACATACATACATACATACATA
>NW_012130073.1:288140-291833 GCF_000143395.1 Atta cephalotes
GCATTTATATTACGGCAGAGTTCCACATTTACAGCGTACGCAAGTATCGTCGCGCCCGCCAACGCGTCAGTTCGCTCACTGTAGAAAATGGATTTTAATTTAATTCCCGCGATACAAAAGCACACACCGCGTGCCCTCTCCTGGACCGTCCTTTCAACCTACTCCCTCCCCCCTTCTCCCAGTGTTAACTCGATTACGTCTCCGTCGTCGTGAGAGCACTTCGTCGGAGGTTCAAGGCGCGGTCCATGTTACTTCGTTCAACGAAAACGAGAGATGACTTGCGGCAAAAATAATTAGTTCAGGGACACACGGAAAATTAGCGACATTATTGTGCGCGTATCGGTGATCAATTGACTGTGAAAACTGTCTGAAACCTGTTGTGAATTCATTATCAGTCATATCGACTCTCATTGTTTTACCTTTCGCCGTTTTGTTCTTCTCTTGATGAAAATATGAGTGTCCGAACATCGGAATTATATACGGAACACTTTTATTCGCTCTGTGATAACTGAACATAGGTTGCAATATAATCATAATGTCAATTGGAATAACATTAGAATATTAAATGAAGAACCTTGTTTTAAAAAAATTAAACGTTTAATGTCTGGGATGCTTAATATTAAAAATCAAACAAACAGTCTCTCCAAATAGACGAAGGATCTTCATCTTATATACCAATAATCAACAATAAAAATTTGACTCTGCAGTACGTCCATACGTTCTATCATTTTAGACAGTTAATCCGTTATCGTTGACACTTACATAGAAAAAAAATAAATTGAGTGGTACAGCAAATCTGTAACTTACTGCGCGAATTCAACATCTATACCTAAGAAGTTTTGATGTTTAACAAACCGCTAAGCTGTTCAGCTGTCAACTTTGCTACTTTAACATAAAAAATTGACTATCTACATATTACAACTATAGATTTACTGAATCAGTAAAATTTTCAGCTGTGTACATTCAATCTTTACACATTATATTTTTTTGCCATCATCTGTGATTTTACTTGTGACGCAATAATTTTTATACAGACTTTACTGCTATTTACATATTTTTATACATTGATATGTATTTTATACATTGATATGTACATTGTATGTCACATTTATACATTCTCTGTAAAGTTTATATTTTTTATTCATGAAGCGAGTATGTTACGTTCATGAAGTAAGTTTTTTCCAGAGTAAGAAATGTTTCTGCCATCGTTATAGTAATTTGTTTTTTAATTATTATGTGTCTGATGGTTTTAATTTCGTTAGCATACCCAGATTTCTTGGATATATGAGCCGCTATTAAACTTACCGTCATTTCGGCACACGAGTGATCGATGAAAGTCAATTCTGATTCCTCACCAGCCAAGAGTACGCTGACCGTCTTTTCGCCGGACTCGTCATCTGTAACATGAAAATATAACTAGGCTTTCAAGTACGTAGTTAATCTCTGCGGTGACATCATAAACAAATGAAACATATATTAAATAATAATTAGACTTAACTAGAATAATAATTAATTAATAAATTAAATAGAACGATCGAACTAATTTTTTTATGAAAAAAACGAAACACCTGAAATTAAGGCCGATATTCGTAGTCGATCATCATTGATGAATAATCACATTTTTTTCATAAATTCCACTTTATATCACAGATTTTTCCGTTAATCGTTCGGACAAAACAGTTGCATCACACTCCAAACTCGAATGGAGAGCTTGCTCGTTTTCGTTTCGGCTCTTTCCCGACTCTATTCGGTAACGAGCGTTTCTCTCTTTTAGGGATTCTTACGAGAGGCGTACATATCGTCGTACGGTGTGTTCGATCGATCGATGACTGGCCGGAAGGGGAACGAATAGGGAAGGATTAGCAATCGAGATTGACCGTAACTTATTGATTAATCGACTTACCGATCGAAGTATCGTAGGCGTGCAGGTATTCCGAAGTCATAAATTGAGACACCAAGGAGCTCTTGCCAACGGCGGGGGCGCCCAGCATAAGGACGCGGTACGGCGCTGGACCTTGAGACGCGCTGCTCTCCCTCGAACTCGCCAACGAGCCCGCCGCCGAATTCCGCGCCGATCCCGGATACGAGGCAGTCAGGTGTTCCGTGCTGCGTCGAATAGAAGAAAGGCTAGGCGCGTATTGAGATTAGCACAGAATAAAGTTACATCGTCGATTACGTCATATCAATACGCATTTCATAAAGACCTAAAGGGATTCTTCGAATATTCGAGTATTCGAGAAAACAGGGAATATTCGAGTATTCGAGAAAACTACGCCACAAGTTTTCTTATTTTAGGCTTACGACGATTTTGGGGAGGATTTTTAGGAATTTAGATTACTTGCGCTATTGAACGAATGTCGCGGAAATTCAGTTTCTTTTGAAATATTAATTTTTTAGACTTATAATAATATTACAATCGCGGATGAAAAAAATATGCCTTATTGGAAAATTGAAAACCTTTATTTTTCTATAATTATATATTATTATGTAAATATTGTATATATACATTTATATTACACATTTTTTTAGTTGTACCAGAATTTATAATAAAAATATAAATCATAATAATTTTAATCGAATAATATAGTAATTTTTCGAATTCGCTGTAATATTTCAGGCACATAGAGAAAACGATTATTAAATATTATTTTCAAATGAATCTGGAGACTCAGGTAGAAATTGTTCGACTTGTTGTGTATGAAAAAATTGAATTGCATTACAATCTCTCCAAAAGAAACTGTTATATGATTATATATGATGAGAAATCATAAATGTTTGTGAAAGCTATTTAGTTTTACATGACATAATCCGGAACAGAAAAATAAAATTGCTTTTTTAAAATGAATATATTTCATCTTTATATTTCGTACATTTATTTCTTTATTTCATGAAAATATTTGTTTAAATTATAAATATTTTTTTAAGAAGATGAAATTTTTTTTATTAAGAAGATACTTGTATAAAAATGAAATTACAATAATTCTTGTTTTTAAGAAATCCATCCCAATTTCCAAATTTATTTTAGCATTATTACTCGCGTTAACCGTAAATAATAAAATCATGTCTTAATAATAAGTATACGTATGTTGCACTACGTACTATGACCAACGTAATATAATATAACATTAATAATACCAAATATTTTTTATTATTATTATTCCACTAAATAAATAATAAATCCAAATGCCAAGTATAGCTATAGAAAGCGTCGTGAGATGTTTCAGATTCATATCCTAAAAACATGTTTTACGAAAATAAAAAATTGATTTTATCTCTGAAATTTCATCGCTTGAGTACTTCGTATAGCAATGAATTTTGAATTTTCAACGTCAAATATTTCGAGCAAGTAAGCTTTAAATTAGAATCTCGTTAAATTTTTTTTGAAATTAATTAAGAAATAGAACTCTGTAGATTAAGTCTTTGAGCTTTATTTTCTAAAGTCTCTCTCTATTAAATGCCTTCAAGAAATTATGTCTCTCTTTAAGTAAATTTTCATAGAAGTAGAGAAAAATCAACTTTGAATTTGTTGCAGAGCACGCTCTTGCAATTCGATATAAATTTTAGAAAATATTCTGCGTAGTATTGTAGTAATGGAAATTGTAGTAACTTGGAAATGTATTCCATTCGATATTCACTCCTCCTTTTATATATATATATATATATATATATATATCTATATATATATATATATAG
>NW_012130073.1:295490-299300 GCF_000143395.1 Atta cephalotes
TATTACTACTCCTCCTTTACTTATATATATATATATATATATATATATCTATATATATATATATATGAAACTCGACAGTATTTAGAAAGGGGAAAAGTATCTTAATAACAGATTTATTCAATCGCGTGAATATTCAACATTTCATACTTCAATCGATAGAATATGATTGTAATAAGATCGGCGCTTATAGTGATGCGTCTAATTATCTGAGTCATTGATACTCTGTGTTTTATTAATTCGTTTGATTCGATATCAAGCGCTGTTACATACAAATATTTTACGATACGTTATATTATATGGAAATATATATTCTTTTAAAAGAAATTAAGATTCTTTTATATAGTCTGTGCATGTCAAAAGTTTACATAAATTTAATACGTAACATATTTATAGTTAGACTATAAAATTATTTTGATTCTCTCTGTTACAGTTTAGATAAAACTATCTTTTTATATTGTATGCGAGCTCGGATTTCTCTTCATCTTTTCTGCATAACGTAAATTTCTCGAGTGACATTTGAATTCCACTTGTCCTACTTTTTCGTAAAAGATATTTTCAAGCTTCTAAAAAATAAAAAATGTACCACTGTCTTATAAACAAACCTAATATGCCATATATAAACAAAGTGATCATAAGACCGTGAATATACCAATTTTAACAAAAAGTCTATGCGATATAAGTTGAATCTTAGTCTTAGGCTTGAACTTCGATACGCATAAATGCGTATAAATAAATTTAAATATATACAAACGAAATAAATTTTAATAAATTTTTTTAAAAATAAATTTTACAAAAAATATTACAATCGTTAGTTATATTTCGTATCATATTTAGTCATATCAGAGAGGAAGTAGAATTAGCTAAAGGCGAATTCGGCACATATGCATTGACTCTGCTCTTGCCTTGACATAGTGCGATTGTAAAACCACTCACTTCAGTGCTATGCCAAAACTGCACTGTCAGTACAACATTTCTTCAACTCATTCAGTTCATTCGTTCGGTCTGAATATAAATTCAGCACTACTGGTAGTTACTGATAAGTAAAGTAATTTTCATGTGCCGAATATGACAATATCTGATCTGAATGCAGTGCGTACAAGCTAAATGTGTGGCAAAACTGAAAAATGTTCGCACTCGGTGCGCAGTCTGCCGAATTTGTTATAAATATCGAGGTTTAAGTCGTACATTGTATTTTCTAGATGAAAGAGTTTTTCTTAAAGGTGACGACACAGACGCTGTAACGCTAATATGGCATTTTTGTTTTGTTTGCGACGTTACGAGTGACATTTAAAATTGATTTTGTTTGGTGATTTTGTTTGATCTGAGTTTCGTACAATTTATCAATTTAAGATGTTATCAGTACAAGATGAGTAATTGAATTATAGTGTACTACAAGATTATAATTGGTATTTAAAATAGAGCTCTTTTCAAATAGAGCATCAAATTAACAAAATATTTGTACCTAAGTTATGTTGTTGTTAGCAAATTTGTAAAAATAGAAATGAATGTTGGTCTTTATATTCTATCTACTTTAAGATAAAATATACATTTAAGATAACATACGAAAATTGCGTAATTGAATAATACTTTTATAATTACTAAATTTTGATATTTGTGTTATAAGAAAAAGTATGTTTGTATTGAGTCTTTTTAAGATAGATAGCTTACTAAAAATTATTCATAGATATTATTTATTGGATTTTTAGAAAATTTAAATTTTTCTTTGTAAAAACTAATGATTATTAACAACTCAGTCTCTCAAGTCGAACTAAAGCTACTTTTTTAAAACTTTCATTTTAAACAATACTTCAATATCTATTTCCGTAAAAATATTGTTCTATTGCCAATGAATCAAAGCACAAAAATATTCTGATTTCCTCAGTACTTTTGTTATAATTTTGTTTAAATGTTAAGGGATACGATATAGGCGACTTCCCCTTATAAAAAGACATTGCGAGAATGCAGAGAATATATCGCGAAAATATTCAATAGAGACCATTATTTGTCAACAGTAATAATAAAAGATTCAGAAATATATCAGAACTATAAATCTATGTTATTAATAGTTAATACGAATCTACAAAGCTTATAAAATGACATCTCGCGCCAAGAGAGTCATATAGAAATATATCCTCGCAAAAGAGACATTATAATGTCTCTCTTTATATTCTTTATTAAATATATGCTATTTCATATTGTGAAATATTAGCGTTAAAATTAAGTTATACAAAAATTAAATATGATATCGGATAATATTTTTTTTATTATAGCAAAAGAGTGTGCAAAAATGTAATTCGTAACTGTATAACCAAAAATGAATTTATAAATTTTTACTTAATTGTATTCTTCAATTTATTGACTAATAAAATTAACGACTTGTTTCCTACAATAAGCAGGTATAACAGGTTACTGAAAGTGTAGATTTATGTAAAATTAAATTATTTCAATGGATATACTGATTTCATTGAACATTACACGAGATTAAAAACTAGAATAAAAAATATTTCAAATACAAAATACAAATGAGAGCATACTTTGCGAAGAATATTTCATGCAGAAAGTGCAATATTATTTCGAAATGCAAATACAGGAATTTTCCGAAGAGCAAGTACGAAATATAATATTTTATATCTCTACATGCTTTTTTATGCCAACTGCGCTTGGAATACCCTGTCGAGCTCCAGTATGCATATTGATGTCTGAAGACCACGCTCTAAGGTCCAACGCGCGTGTCTACGTAACTTCAACGCCACACGTAAACTCACGCGTTCGATCTAGAGCGACAGTCTAACTCGCTGCTGGCTGCGACGAGAAGACGGACCGGAGATAGAGGTCGGAAATATTCTACGGTATGCTCCTTCCAGAGCAGTGAGCAGATGAAGTTACAATCGCAAATATCACCGCTCGATCGTAGAGTAGGTAATAAGTGAATATATCGATCGTGCCGATGTCGCTATTGTTACCATGTTATTGTCACCATGTTAACAAGAATTACATTCTTGTCAATACAATTTTGAAGCAAAATTCTTATACATTGCGAGGATACAGAGAATATATCGCGAAAATATTCAGTAGAGATCATTATTTGTCGTTGACAGTAATAATAAAAGATTCAGAAATATATCAGAACTATAAATCTGTTATTAATAGTTAATACGAATCTACAACACTGATTGGTTAGACATTAAAAAAGTTATCACGATTTTGATATTTTATTTAAATACAAAGATTATAAGATCTGACAATATTATAATTGTCTGCCTCATTCGCGTGCGTGAGTGTTTGAAATTAACATTCAAACGTCTTAGATTAGAACATACATTACTTACCAGCTCATATATATTACAAAAATATATGTCAAATTGTATTACTTGACCTTCTTAACTATGCTTGAACTCACCTAGAGTTGCTGGACGCCATGCTATTGTTAGAACGTGATCTGCGGCTCTTTAGGGAATCGCCTCGGTTTACCACCCCTTTGCCCGTGATGCTGAAATGCCGTAGTCTGTAATATTCCTCCTCCACCCCGGTGTTAGGCATACTCGCTACTCGCGATCTTTGTTGCGGAAGACAGAGATAATTCGGTCGACCGGAAGAACGACTCCCGGGAGCCTTTACCGACTGTGATCGGCTATGATGGGGGCTTCCGTATCTGCGGGTTATCCGATCGTCACTATTTTACTATACAGGACGAAAATTTGGCTATTCAGAAGGAAAAATTCATATTTCAAGAAATAAAATCACTGAAATTCTTTACGATTCAAACAAATTTCATAAAAAGATAATATAGTATAATAATATAATAATATA
>NW_012130073.1:303613-306506 GCF_000143395.1 Atta cephalotes
ACAGAGAGAGAGAGAGATGATATATATATATATATATATATATTTAAAATACTTTACTAAATATTATCCATTAATTACATCTCGCAAAATCTTTATAAAGAAGCTCTTCATGTCATGCCGAGATCGTATCATTTCCCGTGTCGTGAAACCGCAAGAAGCGGCAGCAGTGATCGATATCTACTTACCTCATCTCAAAGTCGTGTATCTCTTGCAGGGTGAGGGTGTTGGCAACATCTAGCAGCTGCCGCATGTTCTCCTCGCGTCGCCTGGCGTCGGCGTCTGGGTGCAGCAAAATCGTCGCCGCGGGCGCGTCCAACGACAAAGACGGTTGTTGTACCACGATCGTCGCCTGAGTTGATCGCTTGCTGCCGCCACTTCCGCCTTTCGGATATGAAAAATTTACTATCCGTTATCCTGTTTTCTCGAGCTCGTTGATCTCGCGGGACACGAATCGGCGGAAGAGAGAACCATCTCTCTCACTCCCGCGTCCTCGTTCCCGTGTCTCCTCTCATTCCGCTCTCGCAGAATGCATTTCTGGAATCTTATTTAGACCACTTTTCTTCGTTTTGCCTCCTCTCGGCAAAATTGCCGAGAAGATACGCTTACGCGAGATGTGTCTAATGACGCATTCGCGATTGTCCTGACGGAACCGCCGCGCCGTTACCCGTAAATCGTTTTGATAATGATACTTCGCAACAATCTTTTCGATATGAGGGTAGAATCTTGATAATACTGACATCGATTATGGAAAAAGTTTGAGTGTATTTACCCGTCGAGTGTACAGACTGGGTTAAGGGTCTTTATCTAGAAGAAAAATTTTCCACGGTTTCAGCTTGTAGTGATCAAGAGCGCAAGGGATAATGTAACTTTAATAGAACGAAGAAATTACACGTCTTTCACGTTGGTCATTTATTTTCTTATCTTTATCTTAATCTTTATCTCATTCTATAATTCATAACAAAATTCGAAACAGAATTTAATTTATAATTTATAATTTTATATATCAAATTATAAATACAATTATAGATGAAAAAAATTTCTTCTATTGCAAGAAATACTACATGTATGTCGAATACGTAGCTTAAGTTGTAATTTATGTCATTTATATTATATGTGAATAAAGTTTGTTTGTCTAGTCGATTGGACACGATTATTTCGCTCTATTCTTCTCTATGTTAAATACCATAGGAGTAACGAACTGTGGAGTTCTGATTTCTAATCAAGGAATACTAAGTAGATACAGTCTATTTACAGTAGACTGTATCTCCACATGGTGCATCCTGGATAGCATCAAAGTATTTAGTCCGCAATCTTTATATGAAGAATATACCTATGTCATTTTTGCTATATTTAAATAATCCTAGCAATGTTTTCACTTTCTGAACAAACGATTGTTATCTCCTATTCTCTAAAGACCCAAACAATGACTATATTTACATGGCTTGATTTACGGCGAAGTTATAACATCGATGTCATTCGCAATCATTTCATTCTTCAGAAGAATAGCTATGATTGACTAATTTCATAATCGATGTTATAACTTCGATGTAAATCGAGTGTAATAAACGTAATAAATGATTTTTTAAGGTCTATTCAGATATATCTTGGAGAAAATTGACATTTTTTTTAATACCCTTCTTTTTAGTCGTAATCGTTTCATATTAAGGTCTCAAGTAAATCAATTAATCATAATTAAAATTGTGATCTCACATTTTAAAATGCTCGACTACAATGTGATTGGCCGATTTGCTTACAGTATAAGATTACACGACTAAAATTTTTTACACGTGATGGCCTTAATAGTATCTAATTTTTGTGAGGAAACCTTCGGAATCGATCGTACAATTCTCAAAATAAAAAATTATATATAATATAGAAATTACTTTTTTAGATAATACGCAAGCATGGTTAGCATTTCAAAAATGAAATGCAATGAGATTTTTGAAACTTTGAGAAAAAATGAAATTCGAAGAAATTCATTGGTAATCACGATCGGTTTATAAATCCATAAATAAAATTTTGTCATTCCTTCTCGAGACAAATAATATTTGAAATCAATGCTAATAATCGTCTCAACAATCCTTTTACGTAGGCGATAGCTGTTATTCTCTCATGAACTTTTCTCATTCGAGCTTCTTCTCAGTATTTAGTAGTAATTTCTAGCCCAGTCTGTGCGAAAGTCGACGGGTATCTTTAAGACGCGGAAACTCCTTGTTTAAACAAAAGTTCCGCAATCTGCGATCTCTCGAGTCTCGCGCAATTGCAATTACCGAGATTCCATCCGGCACTGTCGACGTGGCGAACGGAATAATAACAGGGATTGTGGATAGCGAGGACGGCGATCCCGCAGATGCGGTGTGTACTAGTGAATATAAACAAACAGGTAAAACGACAAAGCGTGATTCGATAACAAGAGTCTCAAGCGGCATTCCCATGTTTTCTCCTTCGAATTGTTAAACGGCGCGACGTAGCCGAAGCAAACAATCGCGTTGCTCAAATCGATATTAATTAAAATTACACCTATTCTGTAACTCTTAATTTAAATTTCGTTATCTTTTACTAAAAGTAAAAAGCTTGTTATTATTATAACGCAGCGACGTTATAACAATAACAAAACTTGTGTTAAGAATTACGAAATAAGCTTGCTGATATAATTTCGACGAGTTTTTCAGATTTCGATGTACAATTATGCAAAAATGAATCTAATTGTAATCGTGAATGATCTTGCGTGCTCGCACAATCCTTGACTGAGATAAAATCAAATAAAATTTTCTTGACCTTTTACTCCCTTTCAAACATGTGTTTGCATTTACATAAATATTTTTTAAGATTAATCTTAATTAAAATTTGAAGAGAGAGAGAGAGAGAGAGAGAGAGAGAGAGAGAGAGAGAG
>NW_012130073.1:309205-317662 GCF_000143395.1 Atta cephalotes
AGAGAGAGAGAGAGAGANGAGAGAGAGAGAGAGAGACGCAGTGAAAACAAGAGATGGAGAACAAAAGAAACAAGCCCAAGCGCATTCGCATAGTCACATTTGTGTTACTGTGTTGTATCCATATATCATTAAAAAGGGCGGCCGCCGAAACTTTATCAGATCATATTTTCCATTTGTTCTCACTCATTCACACACTCGTCGTTATCGTCTACATCGCCGTCGTTTATGTTTACGTCGTCGTCGTTGTTTACGTTTAACGTCGTCTTGGTCGTCGTCGTCGCATAAGTTTCATGCGCTTTCAACGATCGCCCTGATATGGATACGATGCCTACATAATTCTATTCGCCGGACTATGTAATACCTATTGCGCAAAACGGGAAAAAGAGCCTGACCCATGAATGAATGGCTGAAACGAGTGGATGAGATTCTGAAAAAAAAGAACATCAATTGATTTCCTTACAGATACCGTCCATTTTTCTCATTTCTTTTCTTTTCTTCTGCTTCACACACACACGTGTTAAGGACAATAAAAAGAAGTAGGAAACAGAGAATAAGAATGTCAACCTATCAGAAACTATATTCCACAATATATGATTTCTGATAGGTTGAAATTCTTATTCTCTATTCCCTGTCCCCTATTCCTTTCATTGTGCGCAGCTCCTTACATACGCAATACCCGCATACATATATTATATTGAAAACACATGGAATCGGTTCACGGCGATATCAATTAGTGCTAAAATCTGATTAGATATATTTTATTGCTTGCATTTGTGCGATTATCGTTAAAATTGATACGCAGGATAAAAATAAAGCAATTTATGTTTTCAGATAAAGAAAGCACTATAATAAAATATATATTCTAATGATACCATTAGTCGTTGTGCCATTTTATAATAATTTAATTAATTTTGACAATTTTAAATTACTTTCAGTGAAAATATTCCGTGTTTGACTAGATTTTTCCATGGTCTCTCTGTATTGCAATCAATTATTATAAGAGTTATAGAGTGTATAGCTGCCACACAATCTAGAGACAGTGAGTCCCTAAGTGGAATTAACTTAAAACTCGACTGCAGAATGGATCGATAGTCTTGGTTAACTGTTTAAGCGATTGGCAGCCCCAGTTAAGTAACATACGCATCGAGAGAGTAAAAATCAAGAGTTGCTCGCGATCGATGCTAACCGAGGTTACCGGTTTTCTATCTCTTAATTTGTAATGATAACCGCGAACGAGTGATCGATCAATTGGATCCAAACTCATCAAATAACTGATATGAATATGAATTCGGCTACGAGATCAAAATGAGAGAAAGGGGGGAGAGGGAAAAGGTAGACTGAGAGAAGGGGAGAAATATATTTCTCGCACCTAGAAATTCGTGAAAGCGAAGTCGGTGGGGCCAATATAACAGAAATTCTTTTTTCTTTCTTTTATCGCCGATAAAAGTTGCGATGTGGTCTGTCGTCCCCGTCGTAATTACAATGAATCTTGATGTCGCCTTTAAGGGCAATTAAACTACTTGAGAATGTAGTACTGGGGGATTTCTATATTTCGCAAAAATACAAGAAAAAACTCTCAAGAGACTCACCAGCTGATCGTCCTCGTGATTTCGTACTCGCATTACTTTGAACATTACAGCCCTGGGTATTGCATGGCTGGGTCGCACTTATAAGCGATATATCGAGCGGATTGGTCGTCACATTGATATTGGGCCTCTTCTGGCTGCGCTTATGTTCGATCGTGCCCTTTTCTGCTGCGTTCACCTGAATCGAGTTGATTTTTCCACCGGCCGCATAATCGCTTTGATATCCCACTCTGGTGTTGTGTTTCTCCTGGGCAGCCACCAGATTTCGAATCGAAGATCGCGTGTCGACCGAATCGGGCTGGCCCGCGTCCACCGAGCCTCTCACGGGGGTGCTGAATGCAAACACGTTGCGATTACGTGGGTGGATTGCAGCGATTGATGAATTCATCGAATCGAAGATATTCCTTAACTCTTATCCGAACTTGGAATAAAATTCAGTCCAGGAGGTCAAATTTCTTGTAGCTATTTCTAATAGCTTGTAGCTATTACAGCAATATAAATTTTGTATTCCGAAAGGAAAAGATGGTAGAAGTAAAACAGTTACATTAATTCCCTTGAAAAATCTCAATCTTTATTCAAAGCAGAGATGGAGATCTTTAATCTCCAATTAATTAATTGAATTAATTATTGCTCGAGATAGCGATAAAATCGAAAAAAGGAAAATATAACTATAGACATATATATATAAACTATAGACATAATTCTGTAGTACCTACTAATATATTTTTCGTTCTCTTTCCTAAATCTTTCTAAAATTTATCTTTAGAAAGGTTAAGACAGAGGAGCGAACGTTTCATACAGTACTCTTTAGACATCTCAATACTTCTGATTTTATTTTCTAAATTTCAAGTAAATTTTGCTGTTGCCCTCATCTAATCGCGTTTCACTGAGATCTTTATTCAGTTCGTTCCGAAAAGTCAGTTAAATTTACCTAAAGAAATCCGCGGCTCTGAGATCTGGAAGAGGCGGGGTTCTGCCGCTGCCGCCGAAGGTAAATCTGGTTTCATGATGCGTGGGAACTATCGACGTGAGTGATGGAAGAGTCGCCGTACCCTCGCTATTACTCGCGTTGTGACCCTGATTGATAGAGGTACCGGTGGCCGTCTTATTGTTACCATCCTGTTGACCTGAATCGAGTTTCATGCGCATGCAACGATTCGAGGGCCCGGCGATTTCGGTCCCATCGAAAGCGCAAAGCGGGGTCATGGGCGATGATGGAAGCGGTAATGGCGGTGTAGTTTGATTCGCCGCGATCGGCGCCGCGACAGAGATCGGTGACGTGGGCGACGTCGGCGACGAATTATTGTTGCCCCCGAGCGTATCATCGGAATGTCCCCGATGACCAACAGGAGGGATGGATGATTGCGACGGAGCAGTAGTGGGAGGCGACATTTCGGCCGGCACGTCGATCAGATCGAAGCTGTCGTCCGGCTGCTCCCCGTCTGTCGTCGTTACCTGAAAAATGGAAAGAAATCGTGCAACCAACGAATGCTGAATTATTTGTGAATGCTTGATACATTTTATAATCGATAAGAATTATTTCGCCCATTATTTTTTATACCGTTATACCATTTTATACCATTATTTTTTTTCAAATGGCACACACAATATCGCTCGCAGTCAATCGCGAGAATTTTATTCGTGTATTTATTATATGTCAGCATATACTTATATATAAGGTATCCCGCAATTTTTGACAAAGCGTTCTTGTGTAGATGAAGCGGATTAAACTGTGTCGAAAAGTCCTCTACCATTTTACAGTTTTTATAACTTTTTTTTTAGTTATCCAATAAGCATAATGTTTAAAATCAATAGATTTATAACTTCAGGATATTTAAGAGTTTTTTAAGAAATATCTTTGAGATATTTCTTAAAGAACTTGGAAAGACATCTTAACGTTGTAATATACATTGATTTTACCTAAAGCTTATTTGGCAATTTTTAGAAATTAATATTTCGTTAATTGTTGCGACCATTATAAAATGATAGAGGACTTTTCGATTCATTTTTTCATAAACAGTACATACATATCGGCTCCTTCAGCTGGTCTGGATTACCATGCATACATATACATCGATTATTTTTTTAAGAAAATGTTAAAAATATCAATTATATCGCTTCGCGTGCAATATTTAAGATTTTTTTCGCGTGAAACTGAAGATTTTTTTCCTTATTTATTAGGCATCTATCATTTCAGAAATTGATAGATGTGTCCGAGTTTGCATAAAGTAATGAATGAATCTTCAAAGTGATTGGTAATCTAAAAGGTGATATCTCAAATTTCCTCGAAGATATTTGCTCATTACTTCCAAACGCATTAATCACTTCTTTCGATTGCGTTTTATAAGGAAAAACGTTTGATTTTCATAATAATGTTCATTTAATTTCGGGCGTGTTTATTAATTCATTTAAATTTAATTTTAAATACCATGCCTTCGAGCGGAAAAATATGACGGGGCTCGCACGCTGGTTTTCATACTTAACTATAATACGGTCTGAAATACTAAACACGCAAAGGTGTCTATTAAATCCCAACGCAATGCAAAAAAAAACACATGTACTTTTTTCAGTATGGATTCCATTAAATATGGAAACGTTTCGTTGATCGGCGCATAATTTACTAACTTTCTTCGACTGATTGATGTAACATCACATAGGGCACTTTATCAATTAACATATCTAATTACCATTTAATATCGCATAATAATATTTAATGCTTACGAGACTCATAACTGAGGCTTGTGTTTGACTTTACATTGCTTCGTAAAAGTATAATATACATATAATGTAGTTTACTGTTAATATTAATATTAATATAATGATTAACATTGCTTTATACAGGTATATTCAAGCCTTATGAAATTGCATAATAACAGTATAATATATAATAAATAGGCAGGCTTAATTCAAATCTCGATTTTGCGGCGATAGACACAAATTTAACTTTAATCTCGGACTTTAATTTTGATTCAAATTTCAATTTTAATTTAAATTTTTAATTATATAAATAATAACGTATATTGGCATAATATCAGCAACATGCTCTTGTATACAAATCATGAGCATTCTGCAGTACCTATTTATGTTGATGTTATATGTACCACCCACGTCCGGTCAAATTTGCATCGTGTCACGTGCCGCCAACGCTGTTTGATAAAAGGCGTACCTATATATAATATATTTACTATTATCCTACCTACCATGGTGAGCATAGTGTTGGCGCTATCTGTGCTCGTGTTGATCGTGGTCTCGGACGCCGTGCTGGAACCCATGACCACGACTTTTGGCACTGTGCGACAGCTACGGCTGCCGCCGGCCGATTTGAAATTGAACCGCCGAATCGCGGACGACAGAAGATCGCTGTCCCTCCCGCCGCCGCCGCCGCCGCCGCCGCCGCCGCCGCCGCCGTCGGCTCCATGCTGTCCCCGCGATGGCTGCGACTGCGATGTATCCCCTGTATCACACGCGCTACTTCCCAAACTGCCACATCTGATTGCCGACTCGCGATTCCTCGAACACCCCTGCAACAGATCGGATTACACATTCGCGCACAACCCTCATTCGTCACCCGTCATTCGTCACGTGATACGTAATCGATTCATCGGGACGATTTCTATCGAAATTCGATAATTCGTCAATGTAACAATACAAGAAAGAAGAATTTTTTATTATTTCTTTCCGTCGTCATGATTTTCCTTATCTGAGTTCAAGAGCAAGAACGATTATGGTGATAAACAATATATTTTGATCAACATTTTGTTTGTCGATAGGTAATAAACTATGTTAAATTCATAATGTCAAATTATACCGAATTATTAGTAGTATAAGTATTATTTTTAATCGTTTCTATAGCTTATCACACTTGCTACTGCTTCTACTCACAATATGTCATTAATTACATAATGAAGTAAAACAATCTAATTCAAGAAAATGTTTTAACTTAAATTTAATTTATTATTTACCAAGTACACGCGTATTAATATAAATGTTGTTTACTTTGAAACTAGTAGATACAAAAATGGAATTTTGAAGCACATGCAAATTAAAAATAATAAAATATTATTTAATTTTTAATTGATGACGTACATCAAATTGACTCCGTATCATTAGTGGTAACGTGACGACAATTTGATTCCGTATCACTAATGAACTGCGAGGAATGCTGCGGGTGCCAAAAAAATAGTGCCAAAAAAATGTACAATCAACAGTACAATAGTGATATGCAGTTTATTAGTTCTCAATCGATTGTGAAAATTAACATGTATTTTTTATATATATTTTTTTCATTTCTATCGTTCAATTAAAAGTTGTTGTAACTGATACTGCGAAATTTGTGTTTGCGATCAACGTTTCAATGGTAGAAAACTTATAATTCTTCTCTACTAATAATGATATCGTTATATTTCTGTATCCAATAGATATTCAATATGTGTCAGTGTTTAATTTTTCCATCACTATTTCTCATTCTTTTTTTTATTACAGAATATAATAACAGAATATAATAACAATATAAAAATGGTTCATATTCTAAAAAAAAATATTTCATATTTACAAATAAAATGTACAATATTATTGTAATACATTAATACATACATTAATAAAAATTATATTTTGTTTGTAAAATATTATATAATAAAATCAGTAAATAACAAATAATCATAATAGTAGATATATTAATATTAGTGAAATGTATCTCTATTTAAGGATACGTCAAATTGACATCACCACTGGTGATATCAAAAAAGATGGTCGCCACTCGAAGGTTCATCAATCAAGAGATTAAGGTATTGTTGTTCTTCTTATAGATGTACATATTTTTAGATTTGAATTTCTTATATAATAATACAATATACGTGTACTATATGTAATATAAATACATATTAAGAAGAACGTTCTGTTGTACCAATAAGAAGTATAAACAAAACTGAATTCTGATCATATGAATTAAAATTCTGATTATCATATAATAAATAAATTTCTAGTTATTTCTACTAGAACGTTTGATAGATTAATTATACAACTATAAAATACAATTATAAAAAATGTTAACTATAAATGATTGCTTTGTACTTTCCTACCCTGAATTTATGAGAATTCTAATTAATGCAACGAAATTTTTTCAGTATATGTACAGCTACAAGAAATTTGAATATTTTTTAAAATATATGTAAATAAATATGACGTTACAAGAGTTCTTTTTATCGTTTATGTCCAATTTTGAATGATATATTGAAATAATAAAATTTATTGACAATATTTAATGTTAAAAAATTACACCGATAAAGTTCCTGTTTCTTAACATCTAAATGGATTCTTATGTATTTCACTCCGTAAAGTGAAAGAAAATATATATTATAAATTGATTAAATTTATAGAAATTTTTCAAAATAAAGTCTTTGATTTTTCAAAATCCGTGGATGAGAGAACTTTTCTAATCTTATATTCTTTCACAACAGCTAAAAAATACAGGCATTGAGAAACTTTGTAAAGAGGTTCTATTTTCGATCAATCATCTTGTGCAAAAGTAGTTGCGCAATATAATATTGCGCAAAACAAGAAATAAAATTTCACACAAGTTAACATTTTGTTACGCAAAATTTAATTGTATAATAATAATAATAATAATAATAATAATAATAATAATAATAATAATAATAATAATAACAACAACAACAATAATAATATTCACGCAAATATATAATACGTACTTTGTCGGGTTGCAATTAACAAATTTATGCAACATCTCTACTCATGAAAAATAAATAAGCTGCACTAAAAATGAAACAAATTTTAATTTCACACACGCAAACAAAATTTTGCACAAACTGTTAATCAATCCCATTGATGATCAATCATGTTGCACAATCAAGTAACTATTGATTGTAAATGAACCTCTTTAATCTTCAATCATTGTTATTGTGTTATTGAACATTCAAAATGAATAATAGTTATAGAATAGTAAAATGAAGGAATTATATTACGTATTTATTATTCGCGCTTACTTGGGACTTGTGTTCCGGGGTGGACGGTGGATTCGGTGTGTTCGGCAGCGAGCCCCCCGCAGGGGTACAATGCCGCAGTCGCGCCAGGGCCGTGCGAAGCCCCTCCGTCACGAGAATCTTTTATTGCTTCCGATTTTTCACCTCTGTTCCCCGCGCCGCCTTTTGGGTCCACCCTTTCGCGTGGTGCCTTCTTTCCTTAGAAATCACGTTCTCCTTAAAATCCTTCAGCAGGATATTCAAAAGCCACCCTTCGCTCGCCACGGGAATCGTTTGCAGAGGAGTCGAGAGATTCACGAATCTGCTGCCTCGTGCCGCTGATTGTGTCCCGCGCAACTTATCAACCACCACATTCACCATTGCACATTTCCTCCGCCCTTAGACACACAAGCCTCCGATTCTCCTCTTTACCACACCCCGTTTACTTTCTTTATCTTATCTAGAGACACAAAGTTGGGCAAAGTGTAATAAACTCAATCACTATCACAAGTACAAATTTGCTAAGTCGTTCAATTAATAATTATCATCATTGAACAATCAATAGTATAATCGTAGTATAATCATTAAACAATGACGATTAGTGACAATGAAAATAATCAAAATTAATCAAAATTAAATCATATATTACGATTAAATCGTTCGTCATTAATCATTTGTCAGTAAAAGGATGAGCTTTTTATCAATTTAAATTAATAGTTATTTTATAGTTACATTTTTTTAAAGATTAATCATTTTCTAATAAAATTCACATTTTTTAGTTATAATAAAAAGTTTTACATTAGTCATCATATCGTACAATTTATTTTAGTTATGTAGAAGAGAGAGGCAGGG
The DNA here is from genome assembly GCF_000143395.1 of Atta cephalotes. NCBI lineage: Eukaryota > Metazoa > Arthropoda > Insecta > Hymenoptera > Formicidae > Atta > Atta cephalotes. Next base: position 317,622 of record NW_012130073.1, read on the forward strand.
GGAGGAGAGAGAGAGAGAGAGAGAGAGAGAGAGAGAGAGAG
>NW_012130073.1:318899-326561 GCF_000143395.1 Atta cephalotes
GCTCTCTCTCTCTCTCTCTCTCTCTCTCTCTCTCTCTCTCCTTCCCCCTTCCTCTCTCCCTCTCTTCTTTTTCGTAAAATTCCGAACGTCTGTAAAAGGAGCACAAAGGGACCGAGTGAGGCATGGCGAGAGACGAAGGGATACAAAGGGGAACACGTTTGTACTTCATGAACGCGTTTGTACTTTACATTTTACGTAAGTTTCGGTTGAATGAGTTCGATTTTTAGTTTAATTTCGGTCCCATTCGATCCTATTCACATGTTGAAAGTATTGAGAGGACGGAATCGTCTCTGCGCGCGATGACACGTACCTAAGGGAAAAAATTGCGCTCGTAAATCAAGTGTGGTGGAACGTATTATGGTCATAAATTGAAGGAAAAAGGCATATCTAGAGAATGAAGAACTAAGATGTCCGCAAATTTGTACTCGAAGTAAAAGAGAATCGTGCACCCAATTTTCGAAATCATGAATTGAATTTATTATTATTTCTTCTCTAGTCACTAGTATCTCTTAACGAGTAAGCGACACGTATGCAGATGCAAATACATATAAGCTTAATTCTCTCCCTCTCCCCATAAAAATCTTAGATAGCTCTGATAGAAGATGATTTGCATGAACAATTACATACATGCATATTTTTGCGGAATGAAGAATATGAATTTTGCATTAATAAATAACATATTTTACGAGAGCTTTGTACAAGATTGCATGCAATGCAGATTAGTTATTACGTCGGACAAAAGATTGACAGCATCGAAGAAAAAATAAAACGCTCACTATTTCGTAACAATATAGAAACTTAATCCCTTTAACACGAACTTTCAAAAATGTATAGCCGGGATAATTACGGCTATACATTTATGGCTATTGTTTTATAAAAGCTTTTTAAACTGTCGATAGGATCATTTATTGTACAAAATTCGACGAAAAAAAAAAGAATGACGCGTTTCCTGTTCGCACCCTGTGCGAACACGCGTTTCAATCCGTCAGGCAATTATATTTTCGGTCGAAATTATTTCACGCCACAAAGAATTAACCCTCGTGTTTATATTATTTTTACAGAGTTAACAGACAGCGCTATATTTCTCGTTGACGGTCGACATCCAACTTTGTGTCCTATATTGGATACACGTTAAATATACCTCTAGTGAAAAGCGTGGAAATATTTTCAGCGTTATTTGTCATATAAACGGTGAATTAGCTTTTCCGGATATTATGATCGCATGGAGTATAATGCTATATAAACACGAGCACACAGTCGCACTTCCTCTCACTTCGACAATGGAGTAAACGCATCGATTAATTACGATACGATACCACATTTCTCTGATAACGCTTCACGAGAATGACGGATTTCTCATCGCTAAGCCCGCTTTACGTCGCATTATACGATAAATGCGTGGACTGAAGGGACTGAAGTAAAGTCGACGAAAGAGAGGAAATTCAATACATAAGTATGTTGTATAATATAATGCAAAATAATATAAATATGTCCCGAATAATTATACAGAAATCGTTGATAATACAGAATACTAATAAATAAATTAATTATTCAGAATTGGTATTGCAAAATTTTGGTTAAGAAACTCATAAATGAAAAGTTACACTGAAACGCCAAAATGTAAATCCCCATATTGTAATTTCACAAATATTGAAACAATATACGTGAGCTTATATGCATTCATTAAAATTTCTACTCTGTGAAAAAAATAAAAAGCGACTATATAATGCTGTCCTCAAATAAATAATTTTTAAATTATTGCAGAATAGATTTCATATAATGACGAGAATAGAACAAAATTTTTAACTTAATTCTTTTTATAATATACGAATTCATTTCTCCTTCATAAGATTTTTTACGCCATATCAAGAGTGTATCACAATATGACATATAAATTTAATATGCAATATTTTCTTATGATGAAATTTATTACCGTTTCTTCATGATTTTAAAAACATAACTATAACTATATTTTTGTCATAATTAAAAAATATTTATTAATATTTTGGCAAGATAATTCTGCATTGTTATTAATTATTGTATTTAAAAAAAATATTACAAAATTGTATTTTATTCCAATTCCAACTTGTAAATCGTTTTCGAAAGCAGAACCTTATGGAGAAGAGATGATATAATATTACAGGTTGGTGGATTCAGTATTCGTAGATATCTGATTGTACATATTTTCGAGCTTTTGTTTTGTGAACGGTTTCGATGAGAATGCCAGCATGCTCACTGGAAGCGACTTGGTTCATTTTTCAAATGTGAACTTCCCTCGTTCGAGCACTTTCATGACGATTCGATTTCGCCGGATGGCGATCCACACGAGAGCACGTCGAACGTGACAAATCTGGCAATTAACTTCCATAGGTGGCAACGATTAATCGACGGATTAATATTGAGATCGATCGTTAGAGCAACGAAAATGACATCGCGACAGAATATCTCTCGGAATTGCGAATTGGTGGAAGTCGAGCGATTAGGTGCATGCAGGAACGCGTTTGAGGGAGCTTAGGAATTCCAAGAGAACTCGTCCAACATGTTCGGATTCATGTGAAAATTTCGATTAACTTTGCGAAAATCTAATTAAATATCATATGTGCACTATTATGATGTACATAGAACTAAAAAAGCCTATCAGGCTTTAATTAACTAATGATAATATTCAACCTAATATTCCCTCTAATAGCGAAATTTGATTGATATTTTATAATTCCTATTATAAATTTTATACCCATTAAATCAATTAATAAAACATTGATAAATTGTCACAATGATTTGAGCACAATTGGAACCTAAACTTTATGTTATATATATATCGATAAATCCAATATTAATTAGGAAGCAACAACGGGGATGAGGGTGCAAAAGAAATTATAATGATGAATAGAGGGGAGTTGAGGTGATGCAGGATATGGTACGAGGGAACGTAGGCCGATCGACCTGGTTAACCTAACCCACATAAAGAGAGGGGAGGGGGAGGGAAGGGGGGAGGGAGGAAGGGAGGATGGAAGGGATGCCTCTTTCCCTTCATGTCCCTTCATTCCCGACTGTTCTCACGTCACAAAGAAGAAACTTTATCCGATTTTCTCTCTCTCTCTCTCTCTCTCTCTCTCTCTCTCTTCTCTGTGTAATTTTTCTCTCTCTATCGGCCAAAGAACACGGCCAGGTGGAAAACTCGGTGCACGTTGGCGACGACTTGGACGGTTGACTACTTTCGCTACGTTGAACTGAGGTAACGCGAAGCGACCCTTCTCATGAGAAGAAGCGTGGTGCTCAAGTGCGATAATTGGCACCGAAGAAAAATGAAGATTATTTCTTGTAATATGGTATATTGAATTGGGAATTGAAATTGATACGATTGTATGTACTTTGAATTATACTAGAGCTCAATAACAGGATACGATCGTTTGCCGAATCGATTTTTTTTTTGCTGTGCTTTGCAATGACAATACATTTATGTTATGTGCGTATAACACTGTTATTGACTGTATGTGGGAAAATTATCAAATTGGTCGAAAATGACATTTGATTTTGTAACTGCAAACCGTGTACATGATTCGGAAACCGAGTTGGTCATCAATTGCGTATATTGTAATAATTGAAATGATATGATTTCTCTACTGATTCAGCTTTACTATCATAGAGCGTAGTATCTCGCAATTTGACCAAACGTCTCAGTTACTCTGCGATGTACAATTTTGTGCTTGTACGTATTGTTATTACGCAATGGAAGAGATAAGTGCAAAGCTTCAGTTCAATTTAACTTGAGTTTAATATGAGTGTTTAATATAAAAGGAAGACCTGCGATATAGGATAAAATGTTGAATGTTTATAAAAATATAAAGAATATAAGAATATAAGGGAATCACAACATAAAAGGAGACATAAATATTGACATTCGGAAAAATTGACACATAAGTGTCCGATACAATCCCAAACGAGATCTCTAACTTACTAAATTGTACGTATCTAATATTTTCTATTAATTATTTTACGACGGTGGCAAGAGTATCAATAAATAATGAGAATTCACATCCGTTTAACAAGAAAGTTGATAGAATAATGTATGGAAGAAAAATTAATTAAGTATACAGGAGAATGGATGTATAATGGCACCGATTTGGTGAAACTATCGGTACAGTCAAAAAACCGTATCGCATAAACGAGCATTTACTCGAAACAGACAAAACTAATTTCTCTTTATTTATTCTATAATATAGTAACAATATAATATATAGACAAAATATTATATAATATATAACAAGATTATGACGATGCGAACGTGACATATTTTCTTCGTCTCTAATAATACGAGAAGTTAAATTTATTGAAATTAATCTTTAGTTAATTGCGCAAAAATAATCACGTTAAATAAAATTACTTGCTGCGATAATCCCGCGTGGTTAATTAAAGGTTAAATTTGTTTTAATTCATTTCTCACATGTTAGCAATGTCATATAACCGAATCGTGTATATAATAAATGGCAATGTCTCTAATTGTAAGTCTAAAGTTATAATAACGTGAATTAAGCTTGGTGCCGTAAATTGCTACATCCTTTTAAATTATAGCGTAGTTATTATCAGGGAAATGAAAAGTTACTTTTTAACAAATTACAATTACTCGTTATCGAAGAATAAGTAACAAGTACCTAGTTACCTTAACTAGGTACCGATTTTTAAAAGTAATTCTGTACAGTTACTGTTACTTGAAAAAGTAACTTTCCGCTATTTTTTTAAACTTGACAAAGTCTAGGGGCTTTCAAGCGCTATAAGTGGCTTATGTTCAATCGAATCGTGTCCAATTATGAGCAAAATAACGATAAAAATAACTGTAAAATGTATTATTAAAAAAAAGGAACGCAGTTGCTAGTAAAGTTATCAAAAAGTAACTCGTAACTGTAACTTCGTTGTTACAAGTGACAAGTTACTTCCATTCCCTGGTTATTATTTACAATGTAAATAAGAGAGAAGGAAGTTACTTAGCCGAGTTTAATTCTAGACATTAATGTAACCAATTATATTAGATGCCGCATTTCCATACATGTTAATTAAAATGTAACTGAAGAATTTCGCGTGGAATAAATATATTCAAAATATAAAGTCGGCGACACACGATGACTTGACTTTTTGCTGGATTGCTAACTGGATTAAATTCTGCACTGTCAGCACCGCAGCCAATACAGTGGCAAAATTCTAATTCAGCTAGCAATTTAATAGGAAAATTCAAATATCGTTGTTAACTTAATGTTACAATAATACAGATTTAATTCATTTTTCTTTATCAAGCCCTTCAAACTTTTTTAAATTTATCTTTTCTTCCTTCCTCTTCCTGTCCCTTCTTTAAAACTTCAACTCCCAGTTAATTTTAACGAACTTTAATTTATCGGAACGGTAATTAAAATGTTAAAGGATGAAAATTGTCACAAAGGATAACTCACAGTTACTTCACGTTCGGACACCAGCGTTGACGTAATACATGAATACAGCATGTATGAAATATCGCAGCGCAAAAGAACTAACCCGTTAATTGGCTGCCTAACGAAACGCAGTAGCATGCATGCCTCCGTGAATCGGTGATTCGTTATCATCGAAACGGGTCATGGCTCTGATACTCTTTTACATTTATTCTGATTTTTCCTCGCGCACTTGGCAGATGGATCGTTGCAACGATCTACTTCGTTTGCCTATCATCGAAACGTAAATACGGCACAACTCTCAATAATCCAAACTGATCGGAATTCTTTCTCGAATGTAGGACTTGTTTCATGCCTGTGTGATATAGGTACGTGCCTAGATTCCATAATTTCGAAGGAGTTCGTAAAAATATAAATTTGACAAAATTATCTTGTTTCCAATGCTAAATATAACATATCATTTCTTTATCATGATTTTAAGTTTGCTGTATAGAGCAGATCTCAGATGACGTTTGAATTGTTCGAGTATTCCCAAAGAGAGGTTCGGCATAAAGATTTAGAAACTTTAATAATTGAAGTAATTGCCATTATTTTACATACATTTCCATTAGAAGAAGTGTTCCACAAACAGAAGTATTTTACTTCTTATTGAAATAATGTTTTATCCAAGTTTAAATCTCTACTACACTTTTGTAGTACTTTTAAATTATTTTTATTTGCAATTTAAAATAACCTTTTTATCATAATAACGTTTTCATCATTTTGAAAATCTGTGTAATACATCCTTAAAGACAAAGAATTTTTTGAAGAATTTCGTAATTTGCAGCACGTAATTATTTTCTGAGAATTTTGTTTACGGCGAGTATGAAATGTTTTTCTGTTCTTCGAATAATTGTAGATATCTCTAAATTAAAAATTTTGATTCACAGTGCTGTGTGAATGATGAAAGATGAAATTACGAAGTACACCAATTGTAAATATTTCATTTGTGACAATTTTTGTATATATAACTAACAGAGAGTTGACAGTGAGATTAAGATGAAAACATTTAGACGGATTAACACTCTGATGTGCTACGTACAAGTGCAAGTCATTCTTGGTATTTGACTCACGAGATACTTGCAAGCAAACATATAACTTTAAACATAACAGAGAAGTTACGTAAGTTAGCAGTTTTCACAATGAAAAGTGCACGTACGTCATAACTCACAGATGCTACACGGAAGTCTTTCTCTTTCTCTATGTTCTTTGGGAACATATCGCTCCCTTACTTTAAAAGTAACACAACTCAAAAATGTGATTTTCAAATTGTTATCATAAATGAGTTAAAAGTAAACATTATTATATTGAAGTATTCTCTTATTAAAAGCGAATTTCGAAAAAATTGTCAAAATCGTGATTCAGAAAGAATGGTTTCTTGAAGAGTTATGAAACGAAAATGACAAAAATGACACTCGATCATGTTAAGAACATATTCTTTTTGCGGATATTGTTTGCTTAATCGATAATTTTTTATCAAAATAATAAATAATAATAAATAGTTTTGCCCTTTTCTGGAAAAATTAATCTTTTTAATTGCGTCACTTTTGAAGTAAGACAGCGATGTTATATCGGATGTCTTTTTACAACCTTTTGAACTTTGACAACTTTTCCGCTCATTATAAGCATTACTTCGCTTATTAATACCGTTCGTGCATACATTCAATCATCAGAATTCAGTAATTCAAACATCTTGAATATTATGAATGTACGCTCGTTGTTAATTAATTCAAGTTACAGAGATTGCAAGTTGCACTACGTCGGACATTGTGCTATGGTTTAAAGTTCAAATGCATTTAATCGTAGTGCGACGAGAGAGAATGAGAGAGTAAGTGACAAACTTAGAGAAAAATATCTATTAGAGCGAAGAGAATCAAGAGAGCAAGGAAGGGAAATGTATATTAGAGAATGAGCGAGAATTGAGGGAGATATTTATCGGGCAGGAAACAGAAGCACGGATGAAAATATTATTAAGCTTTGCGAAGTGAGTCCTTTTCAAGCATCAAACAGAAATACATTGCATATAAATTGGACGTCAAATGCGTTTGCACTAAAGCAAGTATAATCGGGAATGCAAATAGGAGAGAGAGAGAGAGAGAGAGAGAGAGAGAGAGAGAGAGAGAGAGAGAGAGAGAGAGAGAGAGAGAGAGAGAGAGAGAGAGAGAGAGAGAGAGAGAGAGAGAGAGAGAGAGAGAGAGAGAGAGAG
>NW_012130073.1:326581-330344 GCF_000143395.1 Atta cephalotes
GAGAGAGAGAGAGAGGAAGTGAGAGGCAGGGGAAAAGGGAAGAATGAGAAAAGATATGCATCAGATTCGATTAATCGAATTAATCAAACGGATCATTTTAAATCGAAAAATTCATATTTTTATTTTATACATATTTCATCTTTTTTGTTATTTTTTAATCAATCTAATGACGTTATAACGACAAGTAATAGATAATGACAGTGAGGATCGATTAAAATTGACTTTCCTTTGTGCTTAAATTTTTATTCAAATAGTGTCTAAAGCGGCCATTCAAACGATATGCACTTACGAATGAATATTGTAACATGAATTCATAATAAAACCATTAAAAAAGTGTATATCTTTTTTTCTTTCTATATCTTTTTCACAACATAGATATTTTTGATACATATTTTAAAAATTATTCGTGAAAAATAAAATGGGTTTTTCAGTCAATTAGATATTTACATGCATTTATTGGAATGTAAAAAGATAAAAATTGTTTAATAATGCTTTTAAAATCAATAAAAAAACAATTAATAAAATTTCTCGTGTTGCTAACTTGATATAGAATGAGAAGAAAGAAAGATTGCAGATAATGAGCTTAAAATTAGTTGGAATTAAATTATTAATTTATTCAAAATATGACACTCGTGGCGGAACGTTTCGACTTACTCTTCATTAGTCGCACAATTAGCTAAACTGATGTAATAAAATGAAACATACATGTGAAATGTATGATGAATAAACACATCAAAAATAAAAATGAGAATAAAAAATTGTGTATTATACAGTGGTTTATACAATCTTTCTTCTTATTCGATGAAAAAAGGTTAATATGAGAATAATTGCAACACGAAATAAAACACTGCAACGCGTTTTCCAACGATTTTTTCTCATAATTACTTAACAATTGATAGCTTTCAAATTCACTGAATTTTCAATGTTGAAAAATATTCTCGTGTTGCATGTTTGTAGTATCAAAAATATATGACTCTGAGCGTGCGTCTTTGCGAAACAAGCAATTCCGGTCCTACGTATCACAGAGTTTTCATTCGACTTTCCCGAATTGCCCAATGCAATCAGAAGAGACTCCGGTTACCCAAACAGAACATAATAACATCAAAATGAAAAAAAATTAAAATATATTATGATGACTGGTCAAAAAATGACTTTTAAACCTGGAAATAGTCATATGAGATATTTTTATATCCTAGCGGTGAAAAAATATAAATTGTTGTATAATATTGCTTTGTATGACTATTGTTTAATATCTTTTTCTTTTTCAATAACTTTTTACGAACTTTTAAATATACAATTCTATTAAAAAGCTGTAATAAAAAAGCATTATATTAATTAAAATCTTAATTTTTTTAGAAATACAACTATAATAGGCAGATTAACGTACTTATTCCAGTGTGTAGTTTTACCTATTTTTTTCTAAAAATTGAGATTAAATCCACATGTACATATATACATTCTCAGATATTAGAGGAGAAGGTGGTGTTACAGGTGACAAATTCTGTAAGTGATTACTTATATGAAATTATTTGTTTAGTACCTCGCTGTTACATTATGACGCTACAATATTGTATACACAATACACAATAGTATTTATTATAACGCTTTTTTATTTTCAAGCATTTCAATGTTTTTAAGATACATTTTAGTATTTAATTACACATACTTCCTCATTCTTTTTAAATTTGAACGTATTAACACACGAATATATGTATATATATATATATATATATATATGTATATTTGAGTGTGTTGTTTATTTAACACTTTATTTGATTGTATACATTTCGAATTATGCAAAACCAAACAATAACACGGAAACATTTTGCTAATGTGATTCCCTAAGTGTGCTGTTTATCGACGGTCTCTTTTTCATAATAACAGCGAGGTTTTCATAACAAAATAATTATTCGATAAATCGATTATAGCTCCACTATTAATCTACAATTTATGTTATATATACTATAGATTTTTAGTATTACAAGCAGTTTACATACGGAAAGTTATGTGTACGTATATTGCATACATTTTACAATATTTTACTTTTTTGTTAATTTTGTATCCAAATGCTGTTTTTTTTTCTTAAACAAATCGCTTTTTTAAATCTATTTTTTGTGGGAAGCCACCTCTTGCTTTTTCTCCGAGTCATTATGCAATGTGACCACATTTTTATAAATAATGTCTTAAGAAATTAATATTTCGTAATTTTGAGTCTAGAAGCGAGTTATTATATATATAAAATGTAAATAGAGTAATTATGATATTTTTACTAATTGATACTTTTCTACTAACAAATCGGAAAATAGTCACTAATATGTTGTTAGTGATTTTAAAAACATTCTAAATTTATGTAAAAAAAAATCAGATTATCGAATTGATAATTATTCTAGAGCCATTCTGCCATAATTTTGATGTCAATCTGATTTTTTATTCTACTTGAGTAACCGGTCCATTTCATCCAAGTTTACAAGAACGTTATTCGACTATCGGGAGAAGATTGTCGGGAGAAGATTGACCCCCTCAATATGCCAAACACGTACAACGGATCGTACAAGTCGTCCGTACGGGCGGTAATCTCCTCGCTTGGAATTCGGAAGAAATTGGTTGGTCCGGTACGAGTTTCGAACCTAGAGAAAGAGATAGAACAATCGCAGCTAAAACTCGGCTTCGCCGTGGCACATCTCGCTTTGTCCCGACCTACAATCGATCGGTCAAACCACGTTCGACAACAAGCTGCTCACGCGGTTAGTAACCGAGAATTGAAACCGATGTAACCGCGGCGAGATCAATTCAAAATAGCAGATTTTTAGCTTTAGAAAGCTTTCTGTTCCTCGCAGTTCAATCGTCACGAATGAACATTAAGACTATTTTCTATGCATTTCTAGCCACGAAAATCTAAATCCCCGTTCGAAATAATAGGAGGGGGGAGGGGAGGGGAGAAGATAAAAATATGAGATATCTATAACGTTTTGATTAAATTCGCTGATAATAGAAACAAATGATCTACAATTTGTACCTCTTATCAGTATCATAAATGTAAAAATATAATATTATTTACATCTCTATGTATATGTATAGCGTATAGTCTTCCAATCCAGTATCGATAAGAAACGTAAATTATATCTGGTCATCACACGTGTGTAGAGAATTATTATTTTAATTTCTTTCCGAAGAAAATTAGAATAATATTTTACGAGAACATCTCGAGGGTATCGCTACTTGTTTGTTATCTTTTATTCCTACCTTTTCTATAAGTTTCAATCCAGTTCTTAACAAACGCATGTCGGTCTGTAGCGACGGCCGCGGCTGAAAGAGACATCATGAATTCGCGGCATGTTTGCGATACGTTATCCCCTTGATGCGTGCGTCGCGTCGGACGGTGCACCGACCGATTCACGACACCTGCACCATCGCGTCGCGTCGCGTCGCGTCGCGTCGTGTCGAGGGGAACGCGCTGACCCGCATTCGCCACACGAGTACGACGTCACAAGCTCACTCTCATCGCTCCGGAAGGTGGAAAGAGAGACCAGAAGATCCGCCACGCGCTAATATCGGTGCGTGCACAGCGTGATCCTTTCAGCAGCCTGAGCCGCACTTTTGTCTGAGCGTGCTTCTGTTCTGCGTCGAATCACGCGCGATTTATACGCCGCGCTCGGCGGGCTCGAAAGAAGAAATCGAAATTTCACCCTGTCTCAGCGTCGGGGGAGCGTTGGGGGGGGTGGGGTGGGGGTGGGGGGGGGGGGAGGGAGGACGTGGCGACACG
>NW_012130073.1:331220-334700 GCF_000143395.1 Atta cephalotes
GGGAGGAGGACTGGCACACGTTTATGGGTGATGCGAAGATTCGTATACGCGAATCTCGATAAACTATATAGGCGGTGGAAGCGTCGGTGGAAGCGAAGCGCGCGCACACGTATGTGTACACACGTGTATGTACACGGGGTTTATGCACATGCACATGCACATGCACGAGCGCGTGGGGGGTGTCCGCTAAACGCTCGTGCAGCTATCAGGAGAGGGGAGGGAGGGGGCGTGCGACACGCGAAACGATCGTGCAGATCCATGAAACGGATCTGTGACGCGCGGGCTTTGCACGCAATACCTAAAGCTTCTCCAGAAAAAAAAAAGAAACGATACTGAGACTCTGCGAGAAGGAGAGAGCACCACCCGCTCTCGCGCTTCACGTATGACTGTCGCATCGCAGTACACAGCAGCAACGGTAACGATGCGCAGGAGCGTGCAAACGCCTGCGCTTCGCAATCTCCACCACCTCCGTTCTCTTCCTCCCTTCCTCCTCGCAGGGTTGAAGTTAAACTCCCGTTGTTGTTGTGCGCTGCCTCCGCCGTCCGTCTGTCCCCCTTTCAGTCGATTCGCCGTTTCGATTTTTTTGTGTCCTAATATCTTACCGTAAGATACGCAATCCGGAGGAAGAAGGTACGCGCGTGCCGATGAAACGGTAACCCATTCGATTCTGTCCTCTTAACGAAGAGACAGTGATCGATCCCGGCACTCTCTATTCGCTTTAACTCTTAAACAAGAGAAAATATGACCGACAATGACCGATTTCTATGTCTTTTAACCCTTTGAAATTCCAATCTGTGTGATAGTGTCAAAAGCGACAGTTCTACATATATATAAAAAAAAGTAAATTTCGAAATCGAGGAGAGAATTAATAAAGGATATATCTCTCTAAATTGGCTCTCCAAGCACAAGTTCTCCAATTAAATCTCATAAATAATAACAAAAAAGATTAAAGTAGATATCCCAGTTCATTACTGAATCATGTTATAGTATATCTAACGATATGAGCAAAGACTAAACAAAATTTTGTTGGCATCAGATAAGTGAAAATAAGCAAGTGAGACAGGTTGATGGAAAAGTGAAAAGCGCATTTTCAAGATACTATTTTTTAGGAAAAAACATTTCAATAAAAATATCATTCACGCGCACGAACCATTACGTTGCGAATAGAAATATGTTTCTAATGTAACGCAGTTCAGTATTCTCTTTTAGCGTAGCATTTTTTTTTATCGAGATTAACGAGTTTTGATTGGAATCAAAGTTTGCGAGCACTTGAATGCACGTTAACTGTGTACGATTTCGTATTATCATCTATCGACAGCAAAGCTGTATTTGGGATAAAAGTAATTGACCGAAGCTTAGAAACAAGCCTTCGTCTTTATCTAGACATAGCGTGGAAAGGATATAAAATATAACGTGTATTTTGTTATTTGATGTATTCATGTGGACGTGTCTGCATATGAGTAGGAAAAATCAACGTGAAAGGTGAGAATATTTCATGAATTTGTTTATGGATCAGCGACAAAAAAAAATGGCGTAATTATGCGATGAGAAACCCAAAAATATAAAATGAAGTCGGGCTCTGCAACATTTAGCCTCTAACAAAGTATTCATAAGTTAATATCTTAATAACAAATGAAAAACGAGTTGCATCGAATAGAATTATTTCGCATTCTTCCAGGCGGGAGAAAAACGGTATGAAAGTTTATTTCAACGGGCTTAGTAGTAGAAGACGAGTTTTTGTTCTCTTTATACTTTTATGAAAGCCTTCGCTAAAGCCGTCCAAACATTTGTACCCGCGAACGCGCAATATTTTCTTCTTTCAATATTTTCTGCGTATAACTCGTCCGGAGAATGCATTCAGTAGCGAATTTTACAATAACTATGTACTACTATATGTGGGACAAAAAACTGAATAAATAAAACAATTTATTTCTTTAAAGCACTATGTATCACGGGGGAATATCATTTAATAACAATTATATTCAAATAATTGTTATTTTTCTTGTAATACTTTTTGTAATCTATATTTTTCCCCTTGAAATATCTATCTATTACGTAGCATATAATTTATATTTTTTATTATAATATAATAACCCAATGCGACAAATTTTGATCAACAATTTTGTTTTCTCAACAATAAATGTTTGTAATATAATAAATGTTTTTTTAATAAGCCAAATTTGTAGGGCTTTTTGCACTGAAAAAGAAATGCCTTTCAACAAATTCTATCTCTCTTTTCAGAAACTTTTAAAAACTCTACTTTAAGTTTCCTATATATATGTAATAATAATGCAAATTTGTAATATACGTAATAAATAGCTATAAAAAATTTAAATGTTTTTATACATGATAAAAATTTTTATATATGATAGGAAGCCTTCTTTATTATTTATGTACAATTTTAAGTGATACATTAAAATAAAACTTATTGGCAACAATTTAATATTCAAAAATTATGCTGATTTAAAACATTTCTATTTCTCAATATCTGAATGGTGATTCTTATATATGTTTACGTTACTTTGTAAAGTAAAGGAAAAAAATTGTAAATTGTTTAAATTTGTAGAATTTTTCAAAAATAAAGTTTTTAATTTCTTAAAAATCTATGGATGATGGAATTTTTTAAATCTTCTTTTTCAGCAAAAAAATTAAAAATATAATCAGCGGATGAACTATTATAATATTAACGAATCATGACTTTCGTTTAGTTTTCAATAATGCGATTCTTTTTGCCCAATGATTTTTTTGCCTTTTCTTGGTGAATATTTGATATTTTTTAAATCCGCCACTGATGACATTGCTTTGTCCTAGTGCCGTAAGTTGGTAGCGTAATGTTCAGGTATTATTATGTTTCTGAGAGATTCTTATCATCGACCGTGTATAATTACCCGCTCGATCGATAAACCACCGATATTCTTCCTTTGGTGCGCGTGACCCCTTATTTTTTTTCCGTCTCATCATGCCGATCATGCGTGCATCGCGTATGACAAAATACAATCGACCAGGTAATTAACCAGCTGAGATACCTCGAGCTATGCTGCAAGCGATCGCGATTGTTTTCATCGAGAACACACCCTTAAGTTTAATATACATTCCCGATAGACGCAGGAAGTACTTCGCCTTATATCGGCCGTCTCTCGGTGTCAGCATGTTTACAACAATATTTTCCGACGGAATACACAATTATCTCAGATCTTAGCTCTCTTCGATCGGATACAATGATCGTGCTGGTTTATCTCTGGACCATTCCTCGCAGAAATTATTTCAGCCTGTTACGCTTTCGACTTGCCAAAGGGCGAGGCGAATCGACTTCGGAAATACTCGTATTTGTACGAACCGCAATCGATGAAGCAAATTCGAAGTTTTCCAGGCCGATTAATCCTCGAAGTATATGAATCTAATATAATAGATTAAATGGATCACAGAGAAAGAGAGAAAAAGAGAGAGAGAGAGAGAGAGAGAGAGAGAGACGGGAGGGGG
>NW_012130073.1:336649-340479 GCF_000143395.1 Atta cephalotes
AGAAGAAGAAGAAGAAGAAGAAGAAGAGAGAGAGAGAGAGAGAGAGAGAGAGACGAGGGGGGGGGGGGAGATGAAGAAAGAGAACATGTAGTTTTTAAAGTTAACAGACAATCGTTACGTAAGGTTACGAGTCAGAGAATAAAATAGAATAAAACATTGTGGATCACTAATAGGTTCTTTCAAGGCATTCGGCATAAAAAAGTCAGCGCATGAAGAAGAATAAAAGACAGCAGAGAAAGAGAGAATAAAAGAATTAAACTATCATTATATGTACTCGTTATAAGTGATGTTAAAGACAATCACGTAAAAAAAAATAATATATATATATATATATAAAGAATTAAGAGAACATTATTATGTAAACGCAATCCATCACAATTAATTATTATACTGTCGTGAACGTGAACTATTAGAGGTAATAATGATGTAAGGGGGAGAAAATCTAGAGATATATATTATAGGTTGCATCGTTTGGTGTATTAATAGCACATAGTTAATACATAAGTTTCCCTGCAGATCGGTTAATCGATTTTGTTGCTTGAGCAACGACTTAATGGCTGCGATCGGTCTCGTCTTGCAATCTCGATCGGTTCGGCACCGCTCGCTCGGGGAAGAAGTTTCGCTGCGTTAGCAGCAAATTATTGAGCTTCGCCAGCAAACACTCGCGACGTTTGCGCAGATGCACGATATCTTACTAAGCGTGAGGGAGAGCTTGTGCCATTCACCCCGTGACGGTTCTGCCCTAGATCGCAGCCGCTGTTTTGATCCGCCGAGCCGCGCCGCCCTCGATGGGTCGAAAAGTACGCGTCGACTAGCGAAATATTGTGCGCGACCCACATTTAATCGGAGAGATTGAAAAAGTTCTTAATTAGACACACATGAGATTTACATTCTCCTCTTATCCTTCGTAACACGATATAAGACTAATTGATTTATTATATTTAATTGATTTACAGTTCGCGTATATAATAATTATGGTGTATATTTATTGTGAAATTGAGAAAGGATTGTAAATTACTGCTGAATCGATAAAACGGATATTGTTTCTGCAAAACAATAAATATCATCAAAGCATTCTCCACCACCAAGTTTTATAATTTTTAGTATTACAAAATTTTTTAAATATCACTTTCCTACTTCGAGACACAACTTCGTGACGCAACTCGAACAATTAAGTTTTTTAGAAAAGAGAAATTATTTTTTAATTATTACATGTAACAGAAAGTTACTGATTAATCGAATATCGGCATCAAGAACGTATTCTTAACATGTCAAATGTCATTTTTGTTTTATAATTCTAAAAAAAAAAAAAACAATACTTTTTTGAGTTATAACGATTTTTTCTGAATGTAAGTTAATTGACTTTTTTGATGACGAAGAGGATGATTATTATATCTCTAATTTTTTATAATAACAACTTGAAAAGCACATTTTTGTATCACTTGTGAAGTAAGGAAGCGGTTATTAAATTGTTAAAAATCTATGTCGCGTCAATGTCTAATTCTTCATTTATTAAATTGAAGGGCATAATGCAAAAATCAGATAGCTTCATTTTTGGCGAAAAATTTGGATTTTGGATTTTTTGCTGAGTGGATTTAATGTACCAAACATTCTATGTCTTTTGGCATAAGAAACGAATCGCTTCGACCACTTTGTGAATAAAGTGATTTTTAACAATTTTTATAAATTATTTCGTACAATGGCAAAATGGTAAAAACTTGGTTTTTGTTATAATAAATTAAAAAAATAGAGTTAACCAAGTTTTGTATCGAAGCTTTCAATTTCTCTATTGATTTTCTATGAACGTCTACTATCGTAACAGAAGATTTTAATTTTAATTTGATTAAAATTTAAATTTGGATCGATTTAATGCAATTTTAAAGGACGAAAGTGTTTTCTTTAATTTATATTGGGATTATTAAATTATTTAAAAAACGCGAAACTTCAAAGAGATAAATGTTGTTCGTATGGCTTAAGAATTAGCTTCACGTATCAAAAGAGCTTTGCATTTCATGTGCAAGAAATTATTATTTTCGAACCACTTGGGAGTCTGAGACAAGAATAATCCCCATACTTTATTTTAACAAAAACGAAATTACCGTAATAAATTAATAAGAAATAAAAAACATTAGACACCTGATTCTCAGGAAGAAATCATTGAAAAAAAAAACATTGGAGTTTATCGCTCAATAATTGAATTATTTGAAATACACGAAATTATTCAAAAATTGATTTAATTAATTATTATTTATACGATATAAACAATTATCTATAATTATTTATATGATTTACGAATAAAAAATACATATCGCATATTTACTGTACTAACGAAATTTTATCACTTGCAATACAAATTATATCAATACTTACAAATTATATCAATATGCGTATAAATAATAAATGAATCGTTGATTTAAAAAAAGCTATGTGAATCAGAAATCTTATTACATTATCGAAAATCGTTCCACGCTCAGTAAACATGAATTATTTTCTTATTGTCAGAGATATCATTGACTAAATATATTATATATTGACCTGCAATTTTTCAAGATCATTGATTTAATTGCACAAAAGTATTTGCGTTACTTTGACTGTTGAAGTTTGAACTCGAATAATAAATTGTAATAAATATGACGCTTCTCCGTAGCAGCTATTCTCTCTTTCTCTCTCTCTCTCTCTCTCTCTCCGAAAACTACGCTTTAGCTTTACTTTGCTACAAAATAACTTTGTGAGAGACTCTTTTCTTTGAACTGTGTCGTGCATTAATGTAATATTGTAATACAACCTACTGAATCGCTCGGAGTAAGTCGAATTATATTACTCAATTTGTTACTCAATTCATTTCTGTTGTTACGCCGTAGCGAATCTGAAGAATCTTTCTTCAAATCTGAAGTGCACATTCCAATTTACTATAAAGTATTCTCTTTTATATATAAAAATAACAAAGTATTTATTTAATACATTATTACGTGAATATATCTGCATAAGAAAGACTTCAATCTCGAAGTCAGCATCTGGATGCAGCTTAAAAGCTTACTTTCTGCTGCAAACGTGATCATTTTATATCGTTATTATATTGTTACTGTCTAATTGTAACAGTTAGACAATAATCTCTAGAAATATTGCGATGATCATGTAACTTCGGCTCGCGATAAGCATGTCATCCGATTACTCGAAAGGAAAGTGTCACTGTGTTATCTAAGTAATTACGAACTGGCAGCAACGAGAGACAGCTTAGCTTAATTATAACCGTAATTAATTCCCTTTTTGATGGAAACTGCAATATAATAACTAATAATACGCATGACGTTCAATCTCCACATTTTAATGGAGAGAATCTTTAATGAATTGAATGTTGGCCTCGATAACAATTTCAAGGAAAGTCTCGTTTTACAAAGCTATTACTTTTAGCACATTGTAAAATAAAAATCCTCAACGAGTTTTTCCAAGTTGTTCTTTATTTCGAAAGATTGTAATCTTCTTTTCAACACGAACTGCGTAAATTGTAATTGATGTACACCGTAATGTTCATTTTCACATTTTAATGAGAATCTATAATGAATAAATCAAATAAGTAAGAAAGTGCCAAACACGGTCGAGGCTAGATATTGATACCTAATAATATTTCTATGTAAATTTTAAATATAACTTTCAATAATACGAACTGCGCGCCAATTACTGTCGAACTTGCAACTCAATTCAATTGAAAACTGAAATAATACTTTCAGAAATTGATTTTTAATGAATATAATATTTTAATGGCAATTTCAAGGAAAATCTCGTTCGAGGAAAATAATATATATATATATATATATATATATATATATATT
>NW_012130073.1:344858-349826 GCF_000143395.1 Atta cephalotes
AAATAATATATATATATATATATATATATATATATATATCCGTTTTATCTTCTCCGAAGATACCTTTTAAACGCTGCAAAATAAAAATCCTCACCACTTGTATTTCACCAAATGGTCCTTGCGTCGACAGAAAATTCACTTAGAATCAAGATAATTTAAAGATGATTGCAGTTATGTTAATCTCCAAATTGCAGCGAGGCAAAGGTCGCTCCTTCACTACGTCGAAAACGGCTAGGATTTTGCGCGAGGCGAGCGCGAGAATTTAACGAACCGTACCTAAATCCACATAACTCTGCGCGAGATAAAAGGGACAAAGAAAAAGAAATAAAAAGCAAAGGGAATATAGATTCTGCAGATCGAATCACAGATAGGATCACAGAAGAGAGGATCAGCGAGCGCGCAGTTCCCGGTTCCCGGTATTCTCGATATTCTCCGGAAGAAACGAACTTACGAGCTTACACGGGTGAGTCGATGCGACGAGGTGCGAACGGAGGTACGTCCGTCATCTCGTTCGGGCGGATGATCGGGCGATGACCGCGTTTCTTCGACAGGTCGCACCTTACGTTGCGTCGGAGTCGGAGCGCATCACATCCGGCCGGCCCCGAACGCGCGCGAGGGTTGATTGACCGCCGGTGGCACAGAGAGCGCAGTGCACTATCGATTATACGTCTGGTAGTGGCAGCACGTGGTGCCTGCCTTCGCCAGTCGCCTGCTTTCGAGTTCGACCTGTTCGACTAGGCCAGTGCGCGCCAGTGCGCGCCAGTGCGCGCGCGGTCCTACGCCCTATCGTGGGTGATCGCGGGGTACCAACCACTAGCCATTCGCTCGGCTCGGCGCATGTTTATCGGTGCTTTTACGGGGGCCGATAAGGATTCCGCCGCCACACACCGCGCAGGAGCAGCCACGTTCGAGGAACGACCGAACGACCGAACGACCACGTCTCGGTTCCGCTGAGACCTGCAGGCGAGACACACCGTGGCCGTCGGTCGCATATCCCAAAGGCCGTGTCTCGTATTCTAAGTATTCCGTATAATTCACTGGCGAATATCGCTGCCGATGCAGTACTTTTTTTTTAAATCGCTGAAAATTATCTTTACGGTCTTTAATGATAATCATGTAAGATTAAGAGATGTGATTCCATTAACAATTTTTCTAACCAAAAGCAAAAAATCATGACGACATCGAAATAGCTCCAATAAATTATTAAAAGTTCCTTTTCGTTCACGAGTCATTTTAATTATTTAGTTACTTTGATGTATCGTAACTTATTGTTTTGCATGGGAAGCTCGTTAGTCTATCTTCTCCTTCTTTGTTTTTCTTACATTGTTAGACATATTTACATTTATAATAATGTCATTACATGGCAATGCGACGGAATGTTCTCGCAAATCATGAATTTTTTGGAATTTAATAATTTTTCTTCTAGAAGTATTCTTCTATTTGCTTCTTGAGTTTCTTTATAGTCTTTGATCTAGTTCGACACACATACGTCCCTCATGCTCCATTTCTCCTTCTCCAATTCCATTATTCTTATTTCGTCCTCTATATGAAATTATATCATTAATTATTATTACATAAGATATAATTTATAAAATAATTAATAATAATGATAGAGTGGAACTACAGCAGTCAATGAAACAAAATTGTTCTTGCATTTTTACCCATATTTCTTCCCTTTTATTTTCAAATCTCGGACATTGCATGCTCCAATTCAGAGATACACTTACATCGATTACGCCGCTGCTTGTGTCATAAAATTCCAACATTTCCGGCATTGTTTGGCATGCCTGATGTCTCCTATTTATCAGTCTCTGTTTGCATACATCGCATTCTGTTGCGCTTGTACGTAAACAGCCATCTGTAATCGCTTCATTTTCGCTTTCAGCTCGCTATTCTGTAAAAACAACGCGTATTTATTAAATTACTACGTTTGTATTTACATAAACTTGACAATAATTAAAATATGATAAAGTTTTAACTTTGTTACTATACGCTAATACAAGTGTTTCTATAATTTCGTAGGGGCGCCGAGTGGCTCATCGATTCAGTGCGATTGACTCGTAATCTGCGGATCCGGCTTCGATTCCATTTGCGCGGCCTACACGCAATTTTTCGCGTTCACTGTTTGATGTTAATCTTCTCGAGTATTGACAAAGGATTATCTCTAAGGAGTAAGAATATAAACTACTACCAAATGCAAAAACCAAGCGAGTCTCTCCTTTCTGAAGAAGGCTAAAAAACTAAAAATTGATACGCACGTTACTGTGACTCCTCAAATAGGATCGGAAAACCAAACCCGAGGAATATACTAAGAGAATAAGAAGTCAATATTCAAATATGAAGAAATAAAAATATTCTAATGTCAAAATATGAATAATTGGTATAATACTTTGAATCTAATTCGAATTCACGTATCAAGTATACCAACTTTGTGCACATTCGCTAAATGGCGAGTTACTAGCGATCAATGCGGATCGTTAGTAACTCGCCATCAGACATTTAGCGAATGTGCACAAAATTGATATACTTTTTTACATTTCCCCCTAACTTTTCCATGACAATTTCCAATTTCAATTTCCCTGATTTTTCCCGATTTTTTCGGTTTTCCTGTGGCAACCCTGATTTTGATATGATCTTCTTTTTATAAATATAAGACAACTACAAATCTCAGTAATGTTATACAAAAATGCTGTTGGGCGAAATACGCTCAGTAAGTCTATCACGATGGGACTTAACTCCCGAAGGTATTAATTCACTTCTACGATTGAACGAAGTCTCAGAGAAGGCAAAAAGAATTATATGCTGTCCACTTTTCTGAATCTTTCGCTTCAGCGATCCAATCATAGATGTTAGCTTTTTCTTCTTAAGTAAAATATAGATATAATGGATTTTTGAAATTATTCTTGTCACAAATATATTTTGACAATTGAAATAATATCGAATTTGTGTCTATGAAAAACTATACTTTTCATTTATTGTGCAAGCCATTATACTATACATTATCATTCATAAATTCCCGAATAATCTTAAAAATAAACTAAAATGCAAATTTTACTATTTTATTTTTTATTAACGCTACCTAACTGCAATAATATAATCTTTTTTAACAATAAAATAACAAAAGGTTAGTGACTGAAATTTTAAATAAAGAAGTTTAAATTAAGCTTAAATAAAGAAGAATTGGATTTATAATGCTAAAAAAGGACAATGGCTGGCAATGTAAAGAAATAAAAAAATATTTTGGAATACGACGTCAGAAATGATTACTTTTTTTGGTATTGTGCAAAGATTATTCAATTTTTTTCTCATCTTCAACAAAACGATGGGAAATTTTAAATCTTTAATTTGAAATCTTTAAAATTGTCGCTTGAAAATTTGTGATACAAATTCTGATACAAAATGGTTATCAAAAATCAATGTAATAAAATCGCTATATTTACAATTATCTGAAGTAAAGAAAGGATTGGAAACAATAGCAAATGATTTATCAAATCCGGAAGCAGAATATTTTTTGAAAGAGAATTAAAGTTGCGATTAGTTGAAATAGGAAGATTTCGAGATTTTCGATGAGAATATTTTTGAAGAAGAATTAAAATTAACTATTATTATTTTAGGTTGGAATAGTAAAATATGTTTCATTTTATTTTTGAAAATGTCCAGGAACTTATGATCGTGTAGATAAAAAAAATAATCACGCACGATTAGGCTTAAATAGATAAAAAGATAAGAATAATCGTAATATAAACTTAGCACACAAGATTAATCAACGAAAAATTAGTGAAGCTGGTTTTTTCTCAATCTGATTGTAAATCAATTATGGAAATATATCTCTACTAAATTTATACAATTTATCTTAAAGAAAGTTTAATTTATTGGGATTAACACTAACCGATATTGTTATAGTCGCTAAACCAGTGGACTTTAAATCATCCGAAATCTTGCATGAGCGAAGAAAATAAATTTGTTACAGTCACGCGAATCGGCGTTACGTGCTGAGATCAGCTAAATGAATATTATTTCTTTTGCTAAATAAATCTGCCTGCCAAAAATTAGCCTCCATTAAAATGCGTGAGATATATACTTTTTTTTATATACTGCTACAGTTAAATTTTCATTATATTTGCGTTCCACGTTCTTTTCATTGTAAGTTACCTCTAATTCTAATTCGAATCCGTATTTTTTTAGCACATTCTTCAACGAATTGTTCACATCGCAGATACGTAAACGCGTGTGAATACTTGTTTGTTTGAAATTTCAATGTTTTAAATTAAAAGGATTCCCAAACTTAGAAATAAGTTATCTATATAAAATTTTTTATTGGTAAATAAAATAAAAAATAATACAATAATAAAAACAAAAAATAGACCAATTTTTAGAAGTTCATTATTCCTTTGTGAATGTGTTGAATTTGGGCAACAAAAAAAAAGTATTACCATATCAGAACATTTTCCATAATTGTAAAAATTTCATAATTTTTTGAATTTTTGAGGTTGAGAACCTTTCCTTGTTAGTAATTTATATCGATACAAAATAACGTATAATAACTCTTTTGTATCGTTAAAAATACATTCAAATATGATTCGAATAATTTCATTAATTATTATAACTACCTTTAATGTTAATTATTTAATATATCTGAAGCGTTTTGTGATATCTAATTATAAAAATTGTATTTGATAAGAAATGATTTCACGATACGATTATCAATGTGCAATTCCATTAATTACACAAGTTGAAGTTTGGAAGCATGAAAGAAATGAAGGCAGCAAAGGCTTTGTTGACACAGATGTTGGCAATAATCTTTTTATTTATTAAGAAAAGTCTCCCTGTTATATTAGCATCGTTGAGTAAGTACCGTGTTTCGCGCGAGGATAAACATATCTCGGCGTAATTTTCTCGCATAATTTCGCACGCGCGTAGCAAAATAAATCTTCTCTTTCTCTCTCCCTCTCTCCTTCTCTCTCTCTC
>NW_012130073.1:350547-351684 GCF_000143395.1 Atta cephalotes
ACGTACGTACGTACTACTCTCTCTCTCTCTCTCTCTCTCTCTCTCTCTCTCTCTCTCTCTCTCTCTCTCTCTCTCTCTCTCTCTCTCTCTCTCTTCTTTTTTCCTGTACGAAATTGTCGTTGCGGCGAGTCGCCTTCTGGACGAGTCGTTTATCCAAGGCGCTTTACAAAGAATGCTATCGTGTAAATATCGTACAATTAAATACATCAAGGATAAATAGGTCGTCGTTCCATATCCGTACGGTTTTTAAAAGGCTTACATCCGAACGGGGAGTGTGACTAATGCTTGCAATTATATTAGAATGGCAAGAAAAGCCGCATTTAAACCGCCTTACACGCTAATATTTATAATGTAATTCATCACAGCAATAAACAAAATATACGTGTGCGCATGTGGATATACAAAACTTGTGAGTTATCGTCTTTGTCGACTCATATCTCCCCTTCTCCCCCCCCTCTCTCTCTCTCTTTCTCTCATGCGATCAATGTATTCATCTTTCGCGCGATCACCATGCAATTGTTCGTTTTCATGTCTTATAAGTTATAACTTATTTTAGAAGTATTAAAGTTACATCTGTAATATCTGTTTCCGGAATTCAATATAGGCGTATATGCGACTACATGGGGGATCATCAGCGTATTCATCGTAGAGATGACAATTTATATTTGTTAATATACACACATGTAGCAACCGAATTTTGCCAATTGTGCACGGAGACGCTCTGGGATGGAAAGTAACCAACCGTTCATACTTTTGTGATCCGCATAAGGCATTAGAAATACAGTATAAGGCATCGGTTGTCGTTTCTGTTTCGCATTCGATCACGATAAAGTAACAAGGCCTGCACTACTAATTAGATCTCGTCTCAAAGTAGCGTGTAAAATGATAATTGTACAATATAACAAAGTTCTAATACGTTGATAATATCGGTAATAATGATAAAAGTAATAGCGACGATAATGAACTAGGCGTCTAAAGTCGAGATTTGCATCCTGCTTTCGGAGAAAACGTGAACGCTAATAATATACTTATCTATGATGCGGTAATTACAAAACTTATGTAAAATATATTTCATATGTATCAATATGTATACGTTTTCGCTTGACTTGTGAGTTTCGTGTGTGTGTGTGTGTGTGT
>NW_012130073.1:352063-371680 GCF_000143395.1 Atta cephalotes
ACGTACGTCTCTCTCTCTCTCTCTCTCTCTCTCTCTCTCTCTCTCTCTCTCTCTCTCTGTGTGTGTGTGTGTGTGTGTGTGTGTGTGTGCACATACACATGTCAATCAATAAAATTTTGTATGTGTACATATTTCAGTATATCATTTAAGAAAAATATAAAACTATTGAGGTCCATGTGATGGACCGTATTCTCGGATTCCTTTCCCTGATCGTGATATCATATAGGCTTAATACACTATTATCTCTACTTTGTCGAACTGATTTCATAGACGTACGCGTCTAGGAATGCGTTCTAATCGATGCTCTTTAAGCTTTTGCTGTCTATGCTTCTGGAAAGTTAATCGTTAATTCTAAAATTATATATAATAATAAAAACGTTGGAGACTGACAATTGTTAACCAAACATTATCCGAACAGACTTTAGTACTTTTAAATGAAGGAAATTTAATTTCTATTCATTAGCCATGTTATCCTTCCGAAGTGTTGACAATAAAAGTTTATGATATTTTAATAATGTCTAATTGCTGCAAAAATGAATGTTCTGAAACATTAAATAAAACGCGCGCCGTGAAGTTTCTGTACCATCAAAATCTGTATATTAAATTACATTATACGGAATGTAGAGATACGATGATGAATGTTATTCGAAGTCCGATTAACACGATATAATTTACAGTCTCGCCAGCTCGTAAATATCTTCGTTAATTACGCTATCTTAATTAACGAAAATGTAGAAAAAAAAAGCGAAATACACAAGTTCCAACCAGTATTTGTACAGCGCGCACAGATCTCGCGCTAGAGATCGCACGCATATCGGATTATCGAAAAAATGTATCACCCGGAATTGTTCAGAGGAAATACCCTCATTGTTATATATACATATTCAGCGTGTATAGATCGAAACGTGTCTATCAGTTTTCGCGCATATCCGTTTCCGATGCATACATGCCGATTGTATATATCATCGATCGGGAGGAGCGAAATGCGTGATCGATCTATTCCGACATCCACTAACTCTATGCTGGAAATGCAAAAGCACTATTCTCGCGTAACTAGTACAAGTCTTAATGCATCCGCAAATGTACTACACTCGCCTATCTTTGCGTTAGGCCCTTGGAAATCTTTGATGTACTGATTGATGACTAACGATGTTAATTAATGTACAATTTTATTCAATAGATTGAATATAACAGTACTTCTTGTCTTCAATTTTCCAAAATATGCATTAAAATTTTTAATCTTACTCAAATATTTAATTTCAGAGCCGAGAGCTTATCATTTTTATAGAAGGAATTTTTGTCAAGATAAATTATCTGTCCCTTGTTTTACATAATTTTAAAAGATTAGCAGGATCACATCTTTTAACAGAAAATTATTCTTTTAACAGAGTTGAAAGCTTAAAATTTAAATTTTATTATTGAAAACTTAAATTTTATTATTAAAAGCTTTAAATTTTTCCATATAGTTTTCTCTTTAATTAATTTTTATAGTCGCTAATTTTAAAAATTATTATAAGATATTTTTTATCAATCTGCTGATCTTTTTCTTTGAATTTGTTTACAAATTTGAATAGCAGTAGTATAGTACGAATGTGTCGTATTTTCGCGGATCTCCTATTGCAAGGCCGATCTCAAGAATATCTTTGAAAATGCAATATCTATGCATTTTCAGTGACAAAATGCAATATCGTGAGCGGTATATTTGTTATACTCTTTTAGAAACAGTCTTTTTATACAATATTTCAATTATATTATGTACAATTGCATATACTAGCTAAAAGATAGAACCTATGTGCTATATATTACGTTAGATCCAAATATGAGTTCTGTCGAACTGTAATTACATAGCAATATCCCAATCTTTATTCGAAAATAATCCAATTGAAATCTCGATTACTTATACCCTGGTCGTATTTACAGTAGCGCGATGGTATTTAATAATGTACATGAGTTTTCGAGCTTAATATAAATACTCTGAAGTGGTCGTGATTCGAGGCTGTCTCGTAAATTATGCCTTTGTCATTTCAGAAGTATATATTATATCAGGACTAGATAGTATTCCAAATACATGTATGACGTAAAATACAACTCAACTGTAAAAGATGAAATCTTTCTACATAGAAATTTACTGTACGAAATGTTGCACGTTAAGAAAGCTTAGGCCTTATCTCCAACAAAAATATATTCACTAAATATCTTGTGATCACAAGATAATAATGAAAATATAAGAATGTACAACAGAAGAGAATATTGACCTATGAGCGAAGAAGTTGACATGGAGATGAATGTTTGTATTCTTTGATCTGGAAACAGATCTGATTCAGAGGAAGAATTAGGGATGTACCAGATCGTAAAATTACCAGATATCGGATGTCACATTCTTTTCGGATATCCAGTCAAATATCTGGAACAAGGCTTCCAAAAAAAAAGCAAGAAAATAAAGCGATAATAGATAAATTTCTTTATCTTCCTAAAGTGAAAAGAAAAAGAGAAAAATGAATTGTGCAAGAAGTTCAATTCAAGAAAAGAAGAAAATTCTGCATTAATTTTTGATAAAGCAAACTTTTAATATAAAATTTCAGTCGAATATATATGTATTTTTGGATACTAATGATATCCAGTTATCTGACTGGATAATATCGGATATCGGATATCGGATATTTTCCAGATATCCGGTGTATTCCTATTGAGAATTACAGAGATCATTTCAGTTGCCACGATTCTCAGATAATCGATGTGTAATGGTAACAAAAATTCTCTGCCGAATCTTGTATAGGCTTGTATAGGCAGTTGTTTCCAACACATATTGGGAATACTACAAATACACGTATAGTGTAAAAATGTTTGAGATATTTACCTTAATCCTGAAGCAAATTTTTCAAGAATATTTTTTGTATCTCTTTAACCACACTTTTCAACAGTATTTTATATCTGAAATACACAGTTTCCACAGAATATTTTTTGTATTTAAAATACAATCTACGATGTGTCTTTGCCTAGTCCTGAATATATCATCTCGGTTCTCTTTCATATAAAATTAAACGAAAAACATATGAACAATCAAAAATTATTATCCACATGGTTATCCATTGAGAACTATTGTAATTAATCAACAATTCAGGCAGTATATAGCTAATAAA
Organism: Atta cephalotes; assembly: GCF_000143395.1. Lineage (NCBI taxonomy): Eukaryota > Metazoa > Arthropoda > Insecta > Hymenoptera > Formicidae > Atta > Atta cephalotes. Next base: position 355,204 of record NW_012130073.1, read on the forward strand.
CGTTATATCGAAAACGCTAGTAATCTAGAGTTTGGTCACTCTTTTAGAATACTAGTCTGCAGTAAATTACAATAATCCAGATAGCAAGTTTCCCACAGGTTGTTGTCAAATATCAATTTGCTTGAAACTGCTTTAAGTTGCTTTCAATATTAAAGAAAGTGATTTTGTCTATTGGATTATTACCGATCTTTTATCGCTACCAACAGTTGAGCAACTTCATGGCAACATTCAGGCAACAGTTAGTCAGTTGGCCTCTTACAAACCGATCGCATAATAGATTATTGGAAATCCAGATGAAACAGAGAATTTTCAAACTATTCGTCCACAAGATGAAAAGAGAAATCGAGAATTGTCAAAAGAATTATTTACTTTCATTTTAAAGTCCAATTTTGAAGACTATCTATCGCCTTCAAGCAGATACTATTTCATTATTACTTATTATCGTTACAAGAGAAATCTCATAATAGTGCGTCTTTTATTCTGTTTTATGATTTTTACTTGATGACAGCTTCATCGTGCCCATGGCGGTGTCGTGTACTGTTCGCAGGTAAGCGATTTCATATCAATTTTTATTTCATTATATTTCCATTTAATTGATGGAAATGTAGACTAAATATTTTTATGAAAACGGTTTCAAACAGATTGTAGCAACTTTTATGACAATAAGTATGCGACAGTACTTCAACTACTGTGCAGGCAAATCACTGTCCAACATAAGGTTAGCCTAAACGAAATTACTATTGCCTTAATGGCAACAACTGAAAGGAAACTTGTGCCAAGCAGTTATTTTCTTTCAAGCTAAGGAACACTTTTTTAACTAAGTATTATATGTATAAAAAATAATTTATGGACATGTTTAAATCGTTTCATTCCCAATTGGGAACACTCTTAATCACCGATTAAGTAATTAGTCTGTTCCAACAAAACGGAAATTAATATTGTCGGTAATAACTATTTAGCTGCATATTTCCCACTGTTTACGACAGCTCATCGATCGGTCAATAGCTTACAAATTTTTTGAGCTATATACACTTCCAGAAACACGCAATACCTGAGAATTCGTGCTGGAAATTACAGTACTTAGACAGTCTTACATAATAGCTGCAGATCATCTCGAAAGTAATACGCATAGCGTATTAATAGCGGTGTAAGTTACTATATGTAAAATAAACAGAAGCTGAGATAACGACGAAGCAGACGCTGCGTTTGGAGTTTTCATTAAGACCTCGCACATTCCTGAAACAAAATGCAAATGTTGAATATTTATATCGTGCTTACTCATGTATTTAAACCCAACATAATATATCTTGAAACTACAGCGAAATGTGATAAATTATCGTAATTATTAATATTTATTTTTATTAATTAATATCTATTTTTCAACAAATAAATTGTTCTAATAAGATATTCCCTGAATATTTCAAATATTATGATAAATATTGAGATGGAGAGAGCCAGCCGAAGACCTAGATCTTAACATGTGTTGTCAAGGTCATAAGCCTGTTGGAATTCCTGGTCTCCAACAGGTTTTAGCTGTTGCTCGTTATTTGTTAATAAAAGAAGTTCAAAAAATATTTTTTTTATTTTTAGTATATACAAATACTACTTTATACCTCTTACTTATAAAACATAGTAACTTTCCGCGTAAAGTGAGGTCCACTCCACCTTTCCTCTGCCCAAAGGCGCACGACTTTTCACGTGAAGCGAATTCCATCTCACCTTCGCTTTCCGCCTAGAGATGCGTAACTTTTTATGCAGTAAACCTTACTTCGCTTGGAAAGTCACGCACATCCTTAGGCAGAGGAAGGAGAGAGAAAGCGGGATGAACCACGCTTTGCGTGAAAAATCCTGTGCCTCTAGGCAGGGAAGATGAAATGGACCTCACTTCGCACGGAAAGTCATTAGGTAAACAGAGAAAAGTATAGAGCAGTTCTTAATATTGTATATGGCAAAAGTAAGACATTTTTTTTCAAACTTTTGTTACTAACTTTTTAATGAACAATGAGCGATGGCTAAAATATCTTGTCAAGGTCATCGGTGCTAGTTCCTCCCATCTCAATATTTATCCATTTATAAAAATCTTTGCAATTTTTCGATTAATTTTAATCGCAAAATATCATATATTTGTAATTACCTTGATTGGACAGTCTATACGTCCATTCATCCTTGACTTCTCTTTGACAAGTACGCGATGGCCTCGAAAGCCATAATTCTTTTTCTTGCTTCTGTCTGCTGCCTTTGTCTTTGGCGTTTTTGAGAAGCATAGAAAAACAAAACGTTTGTCCTGTACTGCCTGAAATTTCAGAATTCCGTTGCGACGCTATCGTATACCACATTCCTTTCTCTTCCCAGCTGCCGTGACAAGAATAGGCTGCCAAAATATATCGAGTCTTTAGTCTTTTTTACTTTTTATATATTTTTTTCTCTTCATATAAATTAACAAGTAGTAAATCACAAGTAGTAAATGTTCATTCATATTTACCAATCTTTTCATGTTCGCACGTGTTGCCGATTATTATTTCGGCTTGATCGGACGGGGTGCAGCCAATTTGAATATCCGTACTTCTGCATTCCTCGTTTTCATTTTCCTGCCAAGTTCGCCTCTTGGTCGTTCTCGACAGCTCGCTACGCCGCTGCCGACTCGGTGCGGCAGCTGACAATGCATCCAATGAAGCAAAATTCAGAATCTCATACTGTCCTGAATTAGGACATCTTCTCTGATGCAAGAATGTGGCTGTAAAAAAAGAGACATGATTTGCATATGTTTTGCTGCTCGCCCACTAATCCGCAATACCATAATAAAGCGCACAAGTTTCCTATATCAATATTTATAAGCGATGACGTAGCATAAATTAGCACTTACTTATTAAGGTCGTATACGGCCTCGTGGAGGGATCAGACATTGAGCACGCTTCCTCTGGCATAATTGCTTTTTGATCTGCAATAAAAGAAAAAAAAACGTTTTATATACGTATATTATGTAATACTGATTTTAAATGTAATGCTGTTGTACGCTCAAAGTTTTTCTCACCTGACTGCTGTATCTCAATGATATGGCTGTCTCTTTTGTGAAATATCATACAAACGTAACCAATATCGCTGCAACCAATAAATAAGATTCAAACAACTGTGATGTACGTTAAAACTCTCAAGAGAATTTAGAAATTACTCACCAGCCGCTGGTGACATGAGCAACCAGTTTCACTTTATTTCCTTGCATATTGTCATTCGGATATAGCTTCTCTAAATTGTGACAAATGATTTTTTCCTCATGGACGATTTCGCCATCAGTATTTTGTGCTTGCATTTTTACTCTCAGCGTCGCGTTCTTGTTTGTAAAATGATAGCTTTTCGTACCATTGAGAGAATGCCAGTCATGGTGTTGAGTTACCCAAGCAGGATATTTGCATCTATTGTGCTCTTTGTCAACTATTAACACAAGAAATAAAGCAAAAATATAAAAGATGGTATAATTATTTTATTAATCCTGAAAAACCTTTTGATTTCGTTTGTACAGTTACCTTTAATAAGTTTTATGGTGGGTGAACCTTCGGAAACTGTGGTTAGACCGTTGCAAGTAGGGTCGCCAGATTGTGCAAGTAAATAAATCATCTTTCCCTGATGATGAGACTTTTCTTCGTACAGGAAACACCTATCAAATAAAAGATATCATTCGATAACGATCTTGAATTTTTCAAAGAGATTTTCCAATCTTTTTTTTTTTCTTGTTGGTTAATCATCATGTTTCCCTCAGCGTACATATATCTACATATACGTTTCATGGAGGGAGCAGAAAGTTATAATAAGTAATAATAATAATGTCTATGTGAAAACATGACAAATAAGTGGTTAATCATTTTTTCACCTTACCAAGTCTAATGCCCGTAAATTTATCTTTAGATGCTCAGCAGCCAATGAAATAATTCGTAGAGTATCTAAAGATAAATTTAAGGAAGCCTTAAATATAAGGCGTCTGACTATAAATACGAGTATAAATCTTTTTATGTCATAAACAGCATGCCATGAAATGTGACTAAAACCGTAATACATAATCTGATATGTAGGTGCAACGTATAAATAAGCTACTTGATGCGCAGTATAAGCATCCCGCGACAAAATCGCAACAAAAACTATTGCTGTCACGGACTTTGGATAATTACGTTACACAGAATTAAAATATAAATATATTTCACACCTGTAGGTTTTTGCATCATTCAGTGCGCTCCTTTCTTTCAAAGTTCCCACGAGATATTTATTTCGACCATCGTTCCAACTGGCAAGACATTGTAATTCCTCGGCTGCAAATAATTAAATACATAAAGATTTTATAGAAAAATAAAAATTTGTATAAAAAAAATAAAAATTTAAGATATTATAAAATATATATTTGTATGTATTTCAAATATGGACTTGGTTAGGTGGCGTGTAGAGACGCATCTCTACACGTCACGTAAGTTGTGCAATTTTTATGCGAATAGTGAAAATTTTAGAAAATAGACGAACTAGCGATAGCAGGAGAATAAATTTTGGAGATAGAAGAAGTTGAGCAAGTAAAGAAGAAGTTGAAAGCAGGGTAGAAAGCGAGTTGTAGCGTATATAGAGATAGACTAGAGAGTAAAGTTATGACGGCAAAGAATGCGGGAGATCCGAATCGGAAAACGGGTATAAGTAAAACGATCGAGCCTAAACAGAGGAAATTAATGGCAGAAGTTAAGGATAGCATGAAGAAAGTATCTCTTATAGGGGAGGATAACGGAAGCGAGAGAGACGAGACAAGTAACGAGAAACAAGTAAGCAATTAGATATAGGATTAGAGGCATTAAAAGAGGAGACGAAAACATTCATAGAGGGAATAAAAATTAAAGAGATATAGGAAGAGAAAATCAGAACACTGGAGAAAAAGATGATGGAAAGGGGGAAACTGAATGAAAGGAGAAATGGAGAAGTTAGAGAAGGATTTTGAGAAGAAAGGGAAAGAGAGAGTAGAGAAAATTGATGAGTTTGGAAAAACAACGAAGGATTTTTTTTAGTGGATAGAGAGGACATAAGAGAGGCCAGAAGAGAGGCGTCTTTAGCAAAGGTAGAACGTATTTAGTAGAAAAAGAAACAGCTGCAACGTTTTTCGGAAGAAAGTATGGACTAAGGATGTAGAAAAAATAAGAAAAATGGTAACCAAAAAAGATAGATAGGAAAAAAGGCAACATAATCAAATAATTCAAATATTTCAAATATTTAATTACATATAGATTTTTATTATTTTAGTTTAGAATACTTATAGATAAATATTATTCATTATATATAAATATTGTGAAAGTAAAACATGTTTATAAAATGTCTAGTCAAATCATAGAAATCTAAAAAAAATTAAACGTAAATTATAAAATAATGTGTTTCTCTAAATTCTCTTTGGAGTGGAATCTCACTCTAAATAATGAAATTTGGGCTAGTTAAAAAAGAATGACTCAATTTTCAGTTTTCTTTAGGAGTGAGATTTCACTCTTCAGCATGAAATTTACTTTAAAAATTTTAGAAAATCTAGATTATAAAATATGATTTTATCAGATATTATTTAACCAATAGAGAATAAAGGCTCATCAAATCTGGATCTTTAATATTTTTAAATAATTCAATGTGAATTTGTATATACTATATGTATATACTACATATGTACATACATATATACTACATGTACATACATATATATTATACATGTTTGTAATTATTTGAATGTGCGTCGAAATTGTTTTGGACTTTTAAAACGCAATAGAACTAGTAATATCACAATTAAATTTGATGCTCAATCAAATCTATCTATTAATAATTATTTCATCAGATATTACTTTTACGATAATTAATACATATGTATATTTTTATTCATGCTATTGAAGATAATGCTCTAGATAACTATAATATTAATTGCGAACATCAATAAGTGTTTGCAACATAAATAAGTACCTATATTTCATATACGTGCTGCAGAAGTAATTACGATGTAATTAAGCACGATGGAGTTAGTTGATCCAATACTTTTAATGATAATACTTATAACGATCAACTTACTGTTGCTCTCGGTTCCCACGACGTCTGGACAGGCCTGATACTTGAGAAGGAGTTTGCTCTCATCAGTACATTTCTCCACGAGACTTATAGGCATAGCACATTCGCCGTAACCCCGATTATACGTGAATGTGAACGACGCTCCGCTGAATGGGCAAGCTATTGGTTTCGAGTTCACACGGAACATCGAATAGAGCGTATCATCCGAAGTAATTTCCGAGCACATGTTTTCCAAACGCAATCGCTCCGAGTTGCACCAGCCTGCTAAATAATTATCAGGTTGTAGTAAAATTTCTTCCTGAATTGCACTTAAAGCTTTATATCTAATTCAGATTCAATAAACGTACTTTCGCGATATTGAATAACGTTCTCATGGCGTCCGTTGATGATCATACAGTGATAACAATTGTCACCGCTGAAACGACAAGCAAAATGTTTATTCAAAGATATACCAGAAGGTTTGCGGGTTATCGCCGTGTTTTCATCTATTGCTAATGTCAACGTTTCGTGAACGACAACGTCAAAACGTTGGCATTAGCAATAGATGAAAACACGGCGATAACTCGCAAACCTTCTGTGTGTGGTATCTTTGAAGATAATACCTGTGAAAATCTAAAAAGTTTTATCAAAATGTTTATTGTCGATAGCAAATTGAACAATTTGCAATAAAATGATGGAAAGATGATTCAATATTTTTTTTTATTTAAATGAGAAGATACTTACAAAACGATATATTTGTCATCCGTTTTTTCGAGGCATGTTCGTTCCCCGAGAACGGTCGTATTTATAATGACTGATTGAGGCTTGCCATACTGAAACCATTCTCCTGACCAACTCGATGGAAACTCGCAAGATCCTGAAGCATAAGGAATCTTTTAATAACGTAACAATGAATTTTAATGTATTTTAATCAGTGATTCCTACAATAATCATATCATGAAACGGACGATCGATGTATCCAAATCACCAAAATTTTCACGATAAAGTCTTTAATAAAAATAATTTAGGTCTTTAACAAAATAAATAAATTAAAAATTTTTAATAAATTTAAAAAATTTTTTTTTTTTTTTTTTTAAGAAAGAGACCATAAAATCTCGATAATTTTTTTTCGGCCGCTTTTTTATTCGCTATTTTAAATTGTGTGTCAAATGATATCTTATGATGAGACATTAATGACAAAAAATTTTCAAATTAAGCTGAGAATTGGTTTAAGAGATATAGGGAGTCAAAATTCATTAAAGTGTCTATATATGCTTTGCAGTATGAATTTATTTTGATTGATGTCTCATCATAAGATATCATTTGGAATAAAATTAGTAGGAATTTCAAAATGATAGGAATAAAAATAAAAATGTTTGTAATCTTTTCCCAATAAAAGATTTAAACATATATATTTTAAAATAGATAAGTTTCTCTCTCTTTCTATCTCTAGTTAAAATTTTATTAAAAATTTAATTAATAAAATTTTACTAAAATTCAAAATTAATTAAATAAAATTTAAAGAATGAGTTTTATGTTATCCTGTTCATTGATTATCAAATTATCCTATATTTAATATTTTACATATTAACGTAAAAAATCTTGTAAGTTGTTTCTCCAGATTACTATATACATACATATATTATATAAAATCTAATGATAAGGATTACCGAGAACTTTATTATATTTTATTCTATTTATTACAAGATACCTTGTAAAAACAGCTCGTTCGTTAAAAGGATTTTTCTTCGACAAAATTAGTTTTTTTAAATTATCGTAAGTCTATGTTCATTCAGGTGGAGAATCTGTAAGCGAGGACTCGTTTAATTGAGAGAATTAAGAGGCTCCACGTGGTCGAAGGCTTTCATCAATCAAGAGACGCGGACAATTAGAAAATTGCTATCGGGTCCAATACAACACGATTATTACAGTTGGGGCGTGAGAGTCAAACTGAAGAAAGGGAACTGCTGCGCGCATTGCGTTGAATATGTGTCGCGAAGCGAAACGACGCGAGCAATGCGCGAGTCAGACAAAAAAAAAAGAAAAATTGACGACACGCGGGCCGCATTACCAGTCATTTTCCCAGCCTTCGTCGCCTCTTTATCTTAGTCACTAGCCGTCAAGCGACGCTATTTAGCGAGTTCTAATGAAAAGTTGCCAGACAGGATGAGAATACTCTAGTTGAGCGGAAAGTTTTCGCTCAGACATACGAGACAAAATGGAGCAAACACGATGTGGATGATCGAGTTCTAAAGGTCTACAAATAGCAAACGAATATTGATAAATTTTTTTCAGTGCCTCAAGTTGCTGAGACCAAAATAGATTTAAACACTGTTATAAATTTACACTATATTAATATTAAAATCAATATGATAAGAATAATATATATAAATAAGACATCGCATGATGTTAAATTCACTGATATTTTATAGAGTACGATAAATTATAGATGTCAATTAATTACATGTAGCTTCAAATGAGGGACTTAAAAAAAAAAGAAACAACTCAACTGTCGTGAATGAATTAATTTTATAAAATGAAATTTATGAAGTTGTTCATGTATATGGGGGATCCTTATAAAATATTCTTATGGACTGTGGTCCCTCGAGATTGGGCGATAAACGGTTCTGGACGGAAGGTTAAGGTCCAAAAGCATATGACTTTATGCGTAGATATATTTATCGGTTCGCGATGTTTAGTTCGATCGAACGTGCGTATATTTCGGGGTGGTTGCTTGCTCGGCGGTGCGAGCGATGGCGAACGTCAGAAATAGCCGAGAAGAGGGCGGAGGCGGAGGAACGGAGGGTGGGCGAAGGGAAATGGGATACACACGCGACAGCGTCTATGGGGTGTCTCAGAACCGATCCAGCCTTTAATATTAATGACGGGCACATCGACGAAAATGGAGTCGGTAGTGTTTCCCCGAGAGGGATATTTCGTAGGAAACCATTACCGTAACAGCCGACATAAGTCATCTCTAATTGGAGTTCTAAAATGTTCACCACAAGCGGATACCAGGAAAGCAACACGGTTACTTCAACGTATGTTCGAATAAAACCATTATTGGCCGATTACTCCCTGCTTCCTTAGTTTGCAGGAAAGGCGAGCTTTCGCGACTCTTATAGATCGCTTATGTAGATCGTGGAATCACCTCTCTCTCCGCAAAATTTAGCTCGACTCCGACTGGACTAAAGGTTCTCGGACACCTTGTATGCTAAGCGGTACGCGCACGTGCACGATGCGCGAACCGAGCAGCCATCAGGAACGTCGAACGCCGCGCCGGCATAGCCATAGGCACAAGTGAAAAGGAACAAGGGCGAGGAAGAGCGTCGACGGTCGACCGTTTTAGACACGCATCTTTCGTCGAAGAAACATCATTTATCTCGACGTAGCCGGGAGTGAGGGTGGCGTCTTTTCCCTCGCGTTCCCCCTTTCATCCTCCTGTCTCTGTCGCGATCGTCTTCAACGACGAGAAGAAGCGGCGACAGATCTCGCAGGCGCGCGGACAGCCGCTCGACAGGCGGCTCGGCGGCGACGGTTTTGTGCGTCTCGCGTCTTCGCTCTTTAACAGCTCTTTTTGAGAGAAGCTCGCGGGTGAGGCGCGAAGCCTTAGGAAAGCGAGGGAAAACCACTCGTTAACGAGCTAACGAGTATAATACGTACGAGAGCGCATGGTTTCTCGCGCCAACAACCGAAATCGGATGGAGACACGAGAAAACCCAAGAAGACGACTTAACTCGGGGAAACATGACGAATGAGCTTCCTCGTAGCGGAAATGGAATGTCCAAGTCCACATTTAAATATATTCCTTTTATACAATGTGTTAAATGCACTTTTCGTGCACGTGGCAATGGTTTCTTTGTGAAACCGAGATAACTGCAGCCCGTTAACAAGAACGTGTGTTGAGTCGGGTGTGTCTTTTTTTTGTTAAGAAAAAGGAAGTTTTTTTTTTGCGCATTGCTTTTCTCGAGGATAAATTAATAACGCAAATAAATTCTTTGCAGTGTTTTAAGATGCTTACACTAATATCTCACTTGTTTTATTTTAAATGAATCCGAGATAGTTTTTCATATATATAATATTTTTTTGATAATTTTAAATCTGTTTGATAAATTTATAAGGATAGCAGGATTTTTGAGTAACATTAATTTAAAAATGCTTTCATTTTTATATTTCTCCTGCTTAGACATAAATAAGTGATTCATAGGAAATAAGTAGCTATTAAATTTAAAATGATTTTCTATTACACATTATAAAAAAGCTTCAAACAAAAATTATTTACAACGAGCACAATATGTATTAGTTTTCAAAAGAAATACATCAGTTTTAAAAAATTGGAGCCGGTAAGATAATTCTAACTTCATTTTCAGAATCGGTAAAATACATAAGAAATACATAAGAATCAATCAAAATATTATCCCATTTAACAAAACCAATGTTGTTAACATTATTATTCAATTAACGATCAATGAAATTTAGATTGAGTTTTAAAACCGGTTGTGTCCGGCACATAGTTTGAAAAATTGAAAAAAAATGTATTTAATAATCGTATAAAAATATTATTAGGTATTATTTTATTAGTTTTTAACATAACTTTACCTTGATAAATTCTTAAAACATAATTATCATCATGCCTTAATTATGTTTAATGTGTTATTAAAATTTCACAGACTGACGAAATGATAAAGGATCGTCATTCGTTGAAATGCCAAATTAAAAATTTCGATAGAAAATAAATCCCCGCTCTTAAACAGAAAATACTTTCATTCATCAAATGCGTTTATTTCTGAATACCGTGAAATTTCCCATGACATTTTTACGCAAAATTAATAAAAACATTCCAATAATTAATATTTCATATTTTTTTTATCAAATCAAGGCAATAAAAATATAAGCAATAAAGCGTTCAAATTCCGAGTTAATATAAATTTATTTCCGAGAGCACAGAGTTAGTAATTGTCCAAATAATTTTCCCGAATTTCACAAGGTTTTAACTCGTGCATCTCTATCTTTGACAGCTCTGAAAAAGAGCTAATAAAATAATAAAATTATAGATATCATTCCAGATATAATAGCAACCTCTAAGGAGCTCTAAAGCAATGTTAACAACTTAATGCTACATATTGACATGGTGACTTCATTCGATAACGTCGTTATCTGAACACTGAACACCATTGCATCAATTCTTTCCATATAGAGGCCTTTTAACATTCTTTAAGATGATAGTAAAGATGACATTACAATACACCGGCATGCGAGGTGAAGACGACTAAGTGGCGTTCAAGGACGCTTGTGTAGACGAATAGACGTAATTATTCACCGTTCTCTCATTGTTCGTCTTATTATCGAAGACGGTGAGCATACATGCGCTCATTTAGCAATCACGTACGAGTATATATGCTTGTACGCAGACAAACTCCATTCGTAGGTGTCCATTCGTAGGTGACTCACCGTTTGCAGAGGGTAAATCGACCAATGGTAGTATCAGCAGCACTAACACCGATAGCGGGGCAAGGATCCCTTTTCGGCGCGGGAATGCCAGTTCCTGCATCCTGGAAAATATATATGTATATCTTCATTATATATTAACGTTGAATTATGCATGGCGGTTTATGTGCGAATTTCTTACGCGAGCGGCGAGTATTTGTCGAGATGTCTTATTTTTTTCTCAAACAAATTGCGAGTTATCGAATGTAATTGTGTAATAATCTACTGGAGATGAAAAAAATAAGAAACATTTTTTGCCCATCATAATGTGTGCTCTTTCGAATCGATCCTTTTTGATGGTATTTTCTCCTATCATCCAAAACAATGGAGATATTTTAAATGATCAAGTTACAGAAAACACTCTGTATAATATTTTATAATACATTTAAGATGTCAGATAGATATTTAATATATCGACATGTTTAAATTTAATTATATTGCTATTATGATATAACATCATAAAATTTCGTATTATGTCACAAGATCCAACTACCGTTTTATTTGTCACAAAAAATAATTTGCTTTAAACGAATGCTATTCTTTGTACCAGTTTGTACCATCATCAGTTTCGACAGATACAAACGATCCGGGAACAAGCACCCGTTTAGCATTTTTCCATCCTTTATAATTTTGAACTTCTTGAAGTACAAACGAAAAGGAAGATACAAAGCGAGCTTAATTACATACCGAGCTTAATTTAATGCTTATTAAAACATTTGTTAATTGACTTAAAGTCGGGTATCAGATTCACATAGGTTACTTACAGCGCCGATTCTTATAACTTTTTATTTTCCTATATCCATTCTTAGAATGGAGTGAAATACATAATTCAAATAACAATTCCATTCCTCCAATCCCAATCCATTCTTAGAATGTCAACATTTTCGTAAACATTGCAGTTCACTTTATCAGGAGCAGCCTACAGATACTTAGATATTCGTTATGATACTGAGATCTGCCCTACATTTGTCCTCGCTCTACATTATGTGTAATAAAAATCGATATTCTAACGATATTTAAAAAATGAAAGAAAATCCGACGTGGTACTAACTGTGAGTGATATTGTACGAATATTAAAAGTAGATCGCTACATAAGTAGCACAAACGACGTGTCTTCGTGACGATAAAGAACGAAGCATGAATAGTGGGGATAGAAAAAGGTGATAGATAACTCGATGTATAGAACAGATAAGATAAGCAAATCAGGTTTATTTACTTTGAAGTAAATGCTTTAAAAAAACAAAAGAAGAGAAGGGATAAAAAAAATAGTACAGACCACATAACAAAACAATAGATATCGATTTACAATGCGACATTATCACAAAAAAAAAAGTAAATTAATATGACAACAAAATAATTATATAATAAGATAAAAAATTGTGAAAATGTGGATATAAATCTGAAAGAATAATGTACCGAAGTGATAGACCAATTTATAATTATTCAAAATGAGGAAATCTCTAAGGAAATGATTTTATTACGCGCGCGATTAAATTGAATTCAATGTTTAATATATTGATTTCATAACGCAGCTCGATTTTCTGAATTATTACAGTTCCATCATATTGAATTTATTTCATCAAATTCGCTGAGATACGATTCGCTTGGTGATTTAATTGAAATAAAGGCGACGTTATTTCTTACTAAAATTCTTCCGACAATTCCCTTTGTGTCTCACCTTGCGTATATTATGCCTAGATCTAAGTATGTTTCAAATTCATGGAAAAACATGGGTTTTATTCCGTCACCAAAAAACCGATGACATCACGGAACTTAGAATTGCTGTGTGCAATGTGCTACATAACTACTAGGTATCGTAAATGAATCATGTGCTAGATAAAATCGATTTCTCGAAAACGACTAATCGCTTTCTGTGAATAAAAGGGACATGTCGCGTAGATAAACATACATTTTCTTTGTATAAATTGTTTTCGTTTGATTTCATGATTTGGGACATTTCTCCCTTGTGTCAGTAAAGCTGATTAAATTATCCATTTCTACTAAGTTAGATTAATTTTAATCTCGATTTAATTCACTATTTGTATCTTTCTCCAGTTCTAAGAATTAAAAAAAAAGAGTAAGATCACAATAAAGAGATCAAAGTTAATTTATTGATAAAAATGGACATGTGTCGTGCTACATATTCCTAGATATCGAAACTTAATCAATTGACGGGTAAAATCGACGGGTAAAATATGTTAGAATGAGAACAGCTAATCCTGTTCTGTGACTTGCAGATTATAGGTCCCGCATCCTATGCTCTCGCCGAATAAAAACACTCTCAAGATGAAAAGCTAATAAATTCGAAGATTTGTGCAATAATAATTCTTCCTACAATTTCACGCAAGATTTATTAAGAAGCGCAAGAAAAACAAAATACCTACATTAATTGCCTTGAAAATCAGCGGCAATCGTGTACTTTTAAATTTTCGTCGACCCAGATATATAAATAATAAAATTACGTAACCGGTAATTTATAAAAACACAAATTAATCACACTTTCACAGCAATATATACACCTACGTACGCACTACGACACTCTAATTGTAAGAGACGAAACACTGTAGGCGAACAACTGTTCTGTAAGAAAGTCGAACAACACAATATTATTATATCCACACATGTCCACCTTCCTCTTCTTTTTACACCAATTTTACAATCGCACCGATTCTATGAGAATCGAAAATTTACTTTGCGTTCGTGATTGTAACCAATGCTCATCTCTATCATGGAGACGCTCTAGTCAATGCAATGGTATCTTTCGCGGGACCGGAAGCGAAAATCTAGAGCGGGAAAAAGGAGAGCAACGCGATGAAATCCGCGCTCTACGCGGATCGCCGTCGTCGATCGCGCCGGAATGGAAACGAGATGGCAATCGACGGGTATAGAAGAATCAACGAGAACATCCCGGCGCGACGGGCGAAGCCGCGCTAGAGACGCGACGTCGAGCGTCCACGTACGTATCGCCACGTGAATGGAAAGAACAGCGGTTGCATTATTTAACAAGGTACACGTGTACCGCTCTGCTTTGTTACGGTGCGCGGCAGCGATGCGACACGAAACGTGAAACGGTCTTCCTCCGTGTCGCGTTCGCGATGCGCGCAGGCAGCGCGCAGGCAGCGTCATCGTATCTCATATTTGAACATGCGTGTTTTACGCACTCGTCACGCAATATCGATCTATTCGGCGCGATGCGACACGACGGCGTTCCAATTCACCGGAAGTTCGTCGATCGCACGATCTCGCAACGGGAACCCGCATCTTTCCGCATTTTTTCGAGCCTTTTCGTCGTTCCAACTCTTCTCTATTATCCAAGCCGAAAAGAAATCGATAATTTAATTTCTTTCACGATAAAATGAAGAGATTACTTTTAATTCAGGAAAAAGAAAGACATATCGAACTTGGATACTTTCCGAAATAAGTAGATATTATCGTCAAATATTATATTTTAACAAATGAGTCTCAAAAAATTTAATTTTCGTTAAGATGATATTTATTTAATGGTCATTGGAAAACGAGTTCTTCTATTCTTCGTTATCTGAAAAGTTCCATTCGTATTCTTTAAATTACAATAATGTCTTTTCACACAGTATTGAATTATTCCGTAACTACCGGTGTCTTAACATCGAAATAATCGCCATTATTCTTGCTCTTTCTAAAGCGACTGCGATTAAAACATTCGATAGCGGTGGGAGAACCTGTGTATTACATGTAGGTAGGATTATAATATATATTCTGAGAGAGACAACGATAATCGCTAACCATAGTTATTCAACTAAAGCTATCAGCATGATTAAACGCTTGCGTTAACAACGGAGACTTATTTACAAACGGACAAATCTACTCCAAATATACATCGCACGTAATAAATTGTTGTGATTTACAATATACAGTCAGATTTTTCGAAAGCGAAGCTATTTTCATCGATTGCAAAAGTCATCAACATAACTGCGATAAGCCGTGCATATCTTTGCGGATACATGAATATTAAGTAAATTAGAATTATCAATTTATGATTAAAAGCATTAAGTATCAGTATTATCAGTTTATAATTTAAAAGTGTTACAAATGATATTCAATTGTCATTACATCAAGCGATAATTATATTTATATTTACAAATATTTTGAAGGCAGGGCTGAGGGCATTGAACTACTTTTATTTTAAACACAGTATTTATAATACAATTTTATTTTGTATTTTGCATTTTAGCACAATGCAAAAATATTTTTCTCGTATTTTGCATTTCAGTATTTCTTCAAAGTGAAAGATTGAAAGTATTCTGTATTTTGTAATTCAAATAATAAAATTGAGTGTCAGTCTTAGTATTTGAAATACGAAAATGCAAAATACTTTCAATCCCGCTCCGCTGAAATATAAAATACTGAAAATACAAGATACAATTGTGTTACAAATGCAGCTGTTTTTCAAATAAAGATATTTCAAATACAGTCCTGCTTGAGGGCTATACGAATTAATACGAATTCGTCGTGAATATGGATGTTGTCGTAATATGATAATAATGTTACACACAGATTTCTTCGAAGTGCATGACGTTTTATGATATGCGATATCAAGTTTTCTTCTTTTATTTAACGAAATTCACATAGTGAACTGTTATATTTATCTTAATTGTTATCCGGTTATTGATATCTAAGGTTGCTGTAACTGAGCGTAAATAAATAAAGAGTAAAGCAAATAAATGCCAGACGAACCGCTCCAGCTTCTTACTGATGTAATGCTCACAAATATTTAAATATTTCTAAGGTGGAATATCATCCGTTCCCCTTTTATCGTGTAATTCACGACCGTGACTCGAAATCAACAGCGCTTAGTAAGTTCTACATTAAGAAAAAAAATTTTTGACGTTTGTTATAATTATATATTACTACACTGAAAAAAAATATAGTCAATTTTAATAAATATTTAGAATATTGCCAACTAAAGTATTTATTA
>NW_012130073.1:380914-387822 GCF_000143395.1 Atta cephalotes
ACTTACTTACTCTCTTTCGTTACTAACTACTAATATATATATATATATATATATATATATATATCTCTCTCTCTCTCTCTCTCTCTCTCTCTATATATATATATATATATATATATATATCTATTTCATTTTAAGTATACGAGTGTGCTCTAGTTTAGTTAGACTGATGATAACGGAGCACCAATTTTCATGATGCGAGCTAGGGAAGACCAATTATCGATGAAAACCAGAAAATTCCAAATATATTCATGGTCCGGTTTTAGGGTTGTCTTAAATGCAATCTGCCGAAAAACTACAAAATTATTTTTAGTCACTGACTAAGTAAAAAGACCAGACTTAAAACGATATTGCCGTGAATGCATTATGAGACAGAGAGTGATCCGGAAGTACATAGCGTAACCTCCATTTTTATGACGCGCGAAAAATTTAAAAAGGTTTACAGGAGATCGTGAATTAGAAGAGAAGATTTAGATGATTGATTTTATTATACGTGAAAGACGTTTTAACGAAGACAGGAAATGAAATCGACATGCTTATTTTTTCCACCACGCCTTTATCGAAATCGAACAAAGGAGAGCTAAAACCCCCTGCCTAGGTAAAAAATCCTGAACAGTCTAAAAGAGAAAGAGAAAGTCGAGCATGTATCCCGCACGTGTAATTGTTTCTACTCATAAAATACATTTTTCCCTGTGCGCTCTGTATTTCTGCAAACTTTTCGTCCTAGTCATGAGATCCGGTCTTTTTAGCTGTTTCACATTCATTATTTGAAATGAAACGACCCAGACGTATTATGTGAATGAAGAATGAGGAAAAAACTATAAGAAAGTAGGGCAAAAAAAAACTGACAGACTACGTCATCCTGTATACAAAACGATCCTATTGTGTTCGACTCAGCCTGAGTATGCACGAAGTTTGTCTATCAGTTACGGCAATTTTTTTCAAAATTCCTCGTCGAAATTGGAGTAAAAAATTGGAGAATGTTAGAAACAGAGAGGGAGAGGAAAAAAAAGCAGAATTTCCCAGGATTTCCAGACTCGATTCATGGAATCAAGAACAATTGTGGCAATGCTCTGACATATTCCGATTATTCTTACTTTCGTAGTACGTGAACTATATTCCACGAACCGGAAAGGTATGATAGTTGAAAGAGAAAGATAGTTTAATCGATAGAGAACACTTTAGAATGTTCAGATTCCCATCCAAGTGTCATTCAGATCATCATTTTATCCTTGTTTAACATTTGGTGAACTCGAGTGAGAATCTAAATATAGTCTTAAGAAGAGAATCTCATTTAGAAGTAAAAAAAGTAGTGTTTCCAAAATTTTTTTTAAAGAAAGCTATTTATTCAATCATTTAAAAATCTTTCTACATGAAAGACATATATTTTATGATTAAATTATTAAATTATTATTACGTTCATATTGAAAATCTTCTGCTACTATATGTAGATTAACTAATGATAATCCGCAGCGATTTTCTCATTCTGTCCTATAAGCCTGAAATAAAAAAATTAAAATTTATTTTACTCGTTCAACATTGTTCTTATTAAACTATTTCATTATTTCTTATATTTCGTGATATTTTAGAGGTTTTGTAAAACAACAAGTAAAACGAACTTTCAAATTGAACCATAAAATAGCAAAAGAAGGAGAAGCCCAATATAAACACAAAAATTTAGAGATAATCATGAAACATATGTCTTTTATGTGTAAAAGCTTCAAAACATTAAAATAAATAGCTTTAAAAAATTTTTATAAACATCCTATCTCTTTCGACTTGTAAATGAGACTCTCCCCTTAAGGAGCCTAGTTTGGATCGCCGAAAAATTGATTTTTTTTTTTTTTTAATAGATATAAATAAATAATAACTATAGAAAAGAATTTTCGAAAAATTTAAATACAATTCTTTGCAAATTCTTGGAATTATTACAGTGATAAGCGTCCCAGTTCCGAAATAAAAAAGATTTTGATAACAAAATAGACAAACTCAATTTGATTATTTTTATGAAAAGAATAATATTATAATTTAGGAGAAAATCGCCGATTAAAAAGACTTACTGTAAAAAAAAGCAAAAATATTCTAATGCGTTTTTTTACAAAAGTGAGTTTCTTAATTTTGTAATAATATAAAAAGAAAACAGCACAATAGCGTCTGCTTGTACATTCCGCTTTTAGCCCGGATCTACAAAATATGTTTTTAAGTCTTAAGCCATAAGAAATGGCTGAATCATCAATTATTCTCATTGCATTCGACTGTAATTAGTCAATTTCTTACGGTTTAAGGATTACAATATCTATTGTAGAAATGAATTTATACTCCGTTACTTCCAGTGAATTCTATAACATACTGGAGCGAGCCATCAAGGAATGAGGAATAAATTTCAATTTCTAAACATGGACGCTCTAATATGAAGTTGTACTGTCAGGGATTCGCTGATTGGTTAATGCTGTTTTACTGCCTAAGTAGAAGAATGAAAAGAACCAATATTGTCCTTTTTTCCATCGGGTCGCACTTTTCTACAGTTATATAGGTAGTAATATAGGGAAGGCTCGCTTAGTATATTATAGAGCTCACTGTGGTTACTTCGATGAAGAAGTAATGGAGAATTTGTTAAAAATCGAGGGATCTAGAAGAATAACGCTGCAACGGTGTAACGGTGCTGTTGGCCGATAACGTACTTCAATTCTTGCGCGACCCAGAAGAAAGATTAGTTATCAGCGAGGATCTCGGGCACGAGGACACCACGTGCGAGGGTGCAACTGAGGGCGGGAAACGGTGCCTCCGATGGTGATCGATAGCCCAGGAGGGAGGGAGGGAGAGAGGATGGAGGTAGAGTATTGCGTGTATATCGACGAAGCGTTTCGCTTTCCTCGGTTACATATTCGCGTCGACCTGACTGCCGAAGTATGCTCCACGCGCATGCACGCCACGGACCTTTCCTTCACGATGACAGATCGAACGAGCAGTCGCCACCGAAAGTGTTTTGCGATGCGCGCGCGCGTAAGACCGATCTCTGTTATTTTCTTGCCGCTTGGCCGATTCATACTACACGTCTCACCCCGTGTAATAGTCTCGTCTGCATATTCATCGTAGTCTTTACTCGCTCGTTCCACGTTCTCGCGCCACGCTTGGGTTTTTCGCTTGGCTGCCTCGATCAACGTCGATGCACTATAATAAGGTAATAAGCGTAATTCCTGCGAATCTGCAGCAATATTCCGTTAAATTAATGGCATGACGTGCATCGGCACTTCACTTGTTGGGACATGTCCTAAACAGGGATTATTGCTAGATAATCCCTGGCAATTGAATTGAAATGCCAAAGTATCCAATCGTCCGCAACGTATAGGATCACGTATAGGATCATCTGTCGCGATATTTCTCTATGATTTGAAATGCCGATGAACGTCGCTGATATAACACGGAGTACGGCGATTTGCAGAGTATATTGCTTATAATTTTATTATTATTGTGCACATAATAACGTGATATAATCAAAGGTACAGATTAAAAATTGTTAAATCCTTTATTTTCCACTTTTGTTTATACTTATTATACTATATTATCAAATTATCACCAATTGATAATAGCACAAGTACTTATTTATTGCTTTATCACATACTTTATTATTTTATCACATATATTATTACGTTGACATAGAAAAAAAAGGATTTATTAAAATTCGGAACTTTATTGATTTAATTAGCAAATCAATACAACACAATATGATTACACGAATTACTAATTTTTTCTATGTTTATTAAATTAGCAAAGCTGTACAGCTAAATGAAGTTAACGTGTAATTATAGATATAAATATAATATTTATTGTAATATCAGAGAAAATTTGTTAATGCAGCAAAAGATAATTTTCTGCAACAATCAATTCAATATATGAATCAAAATTTTTAATGAAATGTATTAGCTAAGAGACAACAAATACTATTATAATGAAGAAAACTTATTATATCAGCAATTTTTATTGTATCAAAGAATTAGTTAAATTAGCATACTAATTGTTTACAGACATAATTTCTTTGTTAAATCAAATCTTTTTTGTTCTAGATGAACTCGCACAGCATCTGTAGTTTTATTGAATCATCCAAATTATTTTTTTTCCATGTAGATAACGTGAAAATTAAACAATATACGTATCTATCAATCATATGTACGTATTATATTATTATTTTCTATAATTTTCTTTACTTGTATCTGTAAACACAGAATGTAAATTATTGTTACGACATTTATATCACTTACTACATATGTATTTAACATACTTTCTTTTTTTATAAATTTATAAATTTATCAATTATAATATAATAAATTAATTACTTTTTCAATTTGTTAATTGTTCATTGTACACAATTTATCCATTTTTATAAATAATTTATTTCATTTCTAAATATTCATTAATAAATAATTGATTCACACACATAATTTTATATAATTTTATAATATTAATATTGAAGGTTTAATTACTAATATATATATATATATAATATTATTATAGAGGCATTCTTCAAAGAATTAAAAAACTTTACCTTTCTAAATTTCATCGCGTACATTTAAAATAATGAAAAATATCTATCCAGGCATTTAAAGTTCATAAATAAAAAATAGGTTAATCGTGTCTTTTTATCAATCGGGAATGTGTTATCGAGGTCACGAGAACGTTCTTCGCGCAGGTGCTCGCCGCTGTACGGCATGCGAGACCGATTTCGATCGTGTCTTCCTCACCTGAAAAAGATGTTTGTCCCTCTGCGCCTTGATCTGGATCACCGACGTCGTCTCGGCAACGGAGATCGAATCGATCTTGATAAAATAGGAAAAAAAAAAATTGAAAAATAATGCGTCTGTATAGGTTTTGATGTAGGCGGTTACGAATTATACATCGATAAGCGAGTTATCAGGATACTGCGAGTGAGTCAAAGAGGCACTAATCGTTTTATTATCGATTACGCCAGTTTGTGATGTACACACGTGTAAAGTTGCGAGGCCGAAGTAAAAGCTTCTCCGTTCTTTCGATCAACCAACATTTGATATCTGATTATTATAGAGGACCGGAGTTGTGACTAACTGAATCAAACACAATGTGTTATAATCGAGAGCGTTCCATTTGTCAAGATTAACGTCTGAACTGTTCTCAGCTTCTGTCCGAAGGAAATAAAAATTATCAGTGGGACAGAAAAAACGCGCGAGTATCTTTCACGTTAAGCTTCGCGAGATTCTCTAATCCGATAGCCTAACAAAGGACATCTTCTGTGCGAGCTCTCAAGATCCTTTCCAAAGAAAAATTGTTTGGTTACTTTTTATCTTTCTTTTATCTTTTTATCTCGTCCGACTAAAATCTAAAAGTATAATAATTTGATAACAAAAAAGTACAAGATTTAATATCTTAAAAATTGGAAAAAACATGTTTTACATTTTACTTATTGCAGACATTAATATTATTGTATGTTGCAAAATGTTTTTCTATTCTTTTTTGAAAAAAATTCTTTTTTAGAAATATATCATTTTCAACATTTTTATAAATATTTATTATCAAACAGTATTTTTCGATTAAAAAGACCAACAATATTTGGTTACATGCTATCTACTCTAAACATTTGCAGGAAAAACTTTCGTATTCTCCGCCGTTCTAAATCAGTTGCAACTTTACAAGGTAACGAACTATAAAAATAGTACGTCGCCGTACATAACGTTTTCATTGTCAGTATAGGAGTATAATATGGAAGTTTAAGTCTGATCTCAACCCTCGCGCGAGTTAAATTTTAAACGCGCGGCCGGAATCAATGTCGCGCCAACGCATACACGTGCACCAGCACAGACATAGGCACGGATGACATTTTTCTTGTCTTGTCTGCCGACAGATATTGATGTGGATGTCGAACATGGTGCAAAAGTCGGACAACGGAAGCGACGCCGTAGGCGACGCCGGTCTCCGCGTGCACGCGAGTTCGATCGACGACGAGTCGTTCGCCACGACCTTGATGCATTAGAAGAATTGCGGATGTGCGTCGGGCGTAATCGAAATGTCGTTTTTCGGACGGAAAATGGGTGGCGGCGGGGGCGGCAGGGGTTCCGAGCACACCGGTCATAACTTGCAGGACGGCCTCTTTCAAATCGCATCGCAAGCCTGTCACATCCTCGTGCAAGTGAGTCGATCTCTGCGTCGAAACTTTGTGATTGTCAAGTATTTCATAAGATATTAATCGACCGAAATTACGAAATTTAAGATAATTTAAGGATGTATAATATGTGTCAAACCTCAAAACATGAAACAAATTTATATAAATTTCATACGTTAATTGATCTATTATTACGTCTGAGTATCCGCGCGTGTAAGTAAAATTTGAGCACAATTCTTTTAAAAGTTATTTAAGATTTTGTTTGCTTTTGATTCTTTTGTATACAATCACGTTTTACAATACTTATTTGCAAATTTAACGAGGATATAGCATTATAAATTAAATCCAATTCTCAAATCTATATATATGTATATCTATTAATAAATCTTTAGTATTTGTGCAAAAATTTACTTGGATCTTCTTACTCGTTTAGAAATTATTTATCTAATAAAAGTTGCAGCAAAATATGGCCATCGCACTGCATAAGTCATTATAAGCCAATTAATTATTTGTTTTATTTTTTGCAGTTTCAAATTAATTCATTGTTTTATATTTCCGAAAATTATTTAATTGATATCAACTTACTTGATATTAGCTTATTTGGCTGATACTTTACAGCTAATATTGCACATTCTAAATATTTTAAAATGAGATTGAACAGAAGACAATATTTAAATATCTATTATATTTAAAATATTATAAGATCTACACACACACACACACACACACACACACACACACACACACACACACACACACACACACACACACACACACACAC
>NW_012130073.1:391082-396516 GCF_000143395.1 Atta cephalotes
ACACACACACACACACACACACACACACACACACACACACACACACACACACACACACACACACACACACACGACGCTTATTTTACTATTTATTTATCTCAAGATATTATTTAATATCTTATTAAAATGTATCGTAGAAAACAATAACAAAACAAACATTGAAGATAAAAAGAATACTGGAACCTCATATTATTGTAGATATTATCAAGAAAATTAGAGTTTGACACTTTATTAGTAAAACTGAATGCGCTTTGTTATTTTATTCGTGACAATAAATTATACAGTATTGTGTAAAAGATACAAAAAAAAAGAGTAAAATATAATTTATAACTATACATGCATTTATATTTCAGCAAAATCAGCAAAATCGCATGACACGCATGACTTTTTCATGTTTGATTCATATTATTCATGAATCACCAAATATTACATATGTAATAGTGACGTTTGAATCAATAAGCAGATATAGTGTGCATTGTAATTTCAATCTTCTGACGATATATATCATTATTTACGCATACTTTGTTTTTCAAAAGAAATTTCTCCTTTTACATTTGTACTTTGTCCTTCAGAAGAAATACTTCTTTTCACGTTTTTCTAATAGATAGACTAAGAACTTAATTAATTATACTCGCATGATGCGACAAAAATCATCAGGACGTATCTTGCAACATTACGAATTCGAAATTGAATTATCTGCAAAAACTTTAACTGATCTCTTGATTTCTTAACATTTGACTTTAAAGACTTGTGCAAAAGTTTTTGTTAAATCTTAAATTTAAATGAAATTGACGTAAATACAGCTGAAATTAACTGAAGAATAAGATTTCGCTTCATAAAAATAGATATACAGTAAAAAAAATTCACACAAAAATACAACAATTATAGCAGATAATTTTAAGACTGACTATTAAAAGTGTACATTTACACACGTAAGTACAGTTTAAGCAACTTATAACAAAAAATAAAATTATTCTATTTTACAATAATTAAACAATATGCAAAAGTAAAATATAATCAAAGTTTATAGTTTAATATTTACATTTCCGAGTAACACAATTTATTGGCGAAACATTGATATACATTAAGGACATATCAGGTCAATATTGCGCCAAAAAATTGTGCTACTAAGATAATAAGTTGCCAATAAAATACATACAATTTTTCTTAAGCTATATTCATATCAATATGTACTAACATAAAAATTCAAATACAATATGTATGATATTACCATTGTGTTGGATATTACAAAAATTTGTAAATTGTTTGTAATATTTACATATAAAAACTATAAAATATAATAATATGATATTGTTATTACAATTGTAAAAATATAAAAACTTATACAACTACAAATAAAAATACTAATTTTTGTAAAAACGCACAATTTTATATATTTCTATTATAAACTGAATAATTTTTATACATATTTATGTAATTTTTATATACTTTTTTTACATTACACATAGACCGAGTTTTTTAAATTCATCAATTGATCAATGACATCATGGTGGAAGAATCTACCATGAATCGCATTGTGCGCAAATGTAATTTTGTTCAGTAAAAGCCGCATTTGCGCATAATACGATTAGATCGCTTTAAATTTTTTCTTTGCTGTCTGAATAATTAATCGGAAACATGGTCTATGTTATAAAAAATAAAAATAAATCATTTTCTTTCCGTCAAGGTGAACAATACGCACAACGTTTCTTATGGAGGTAGCAATAATGTGAATAATATCGCATATTCGAAATATTCTACGGCCGGCGGCGGCACCACTGTTCCAACGACATCATCGTCGTCGACAAAAGGAGCGACAGTTGCCAAAGCGTATCCGAAATATGCGGAGCCTCGAAATAAGGATCAGGATGTGGTAGTGTTGTTGCCGCATCGTAAGAACAGAGCACCGCGACTCAAGCACAAATTGTCGGTAGGTCCTCATATTGTTGCGCTCAGTCGTACATTTAAAATTTATTCACGCCATTGCGTGTGAAGGTTTGTCCAAATAAATCGAAGATTTACACATAAAAATTTGCGCAACGCTTACAGGGCTAATGAGAGTGAAGCGCTGTAAGCTTTCTCGCAAATTTTTGTATAAATCTTCGATTTATTTGGACAAATTATGATTGTAGGATTTATGACTCCATTCTTATGATCATTGCGACTATCAAAATCCGTCTTTTCACCTTTTTGTTATTTTGACAAAATGTTTGCACACTTCGTTATCATATTAATACGATAAATCCAATGTAGTCGTTTTTAATCAAAGATGATTTAATACAAAAATGATAGTAAGAACTATTGAAGCATTTTTCCTTTTTATATTAAATCTCCCGAGCAAATTTTTACTAATTGTAAGTATAATCAACAATAGTACTAATCACCAATAATATTGTACAACAGCATTGTACAATATGCAACATGTGATTATATAAATAACGCACGTGATACATTCTGTTGCAGACTGTATCCGAAAACGCACGGCTGGACGTGAATTCTCCGGGAGGTGACGACGATTTAGAGTTATGGGACCAGACTGGGTTTATGTTGCGGACTGACGTGGACGATCCTCTCACGAATGCAAAGTACAAATATTTTAATTTAAAAAATTAGACATTATAGAAGGAAAAATATATATATAAAATATAATATATAAAATAGATGACAATAATTTTTTTAGAAGTTAATATATACGTTTTTCATTAATTGTTGTTTCATTAATTATGTGAAAATAATACGTAAACATAACTTAATAAAAATTCTCCATTCTTCGAACAGCTATATCCTTGGTTAACGAATAAATTATTATTTCATATAGAGAAAGCTTACTATTCCTACAAATTAAAGTCGATTATGCATTAAAGAAGCTACTTAAGATTTAAAGATTTTTAATGCAATGCATTTTGTGCAAAAATATTATGTTTCTATTATGATTAAATTATAGTAATAGTAAACGCTCATATTTCTCATCAA
This sequence comes from Atta cephalotes, assembly GCF_000143395.1. Lineage (NCBI taxonomy): Eukaryota > Metazoa > Arthropoda > Insecta > Hymenoptera > Formicidae > Atta > Atta cephalotes. The sequence goes on from NW_012130073.1 coordinate 394,056, forward strand.
AGGTGGGGTGCGCAGGGTTGGTGCAGACCCAGTTGCATTCCGATAACGATCATATTGATTTTGATCGTTTTGGTCGTACTTTTGCCATTATTGGACCATGCGGCGGATAAGTATTCGCTAAATGCCACCGTATTGGATTCGGAATCAATGTGCATGGATCATTGCAGTTTATCCTTGGTAGAAAGTATACCTGTAGGTTTGAATTATAGCAATAACACGGTGCAGCACGAATCAACCTATGATTCTTGGATGAATCTCATCGAAATGGCGCAGGACACGATTGAAATTGCGTCGCTTTATTGGACAATGAGAAGGGAAGATGTGTTTCCTGACGACAGTGCTAAGATGGTAAATAGTAAAGTTGCAGTATCATAAAACATATTCAATCCACTGACATCATCTATTAAACAAAGTGTCTCGTTAGGGAGAACAGGTGTTCCAGTCACTGTTAGAAGCCGGAAGAGATAGACATATCATGCTAAAAATTGCACAGAATCTTCCTTCTCGCTTGTCTCCAAATATCGATACGCAAATTTTGGCCAAAAAGGCTAACGCACAGGTAATATTATATAATATTATATCATAATATTATAATAAACATTATAATAAACACAGTTTATCACTAAATTTCCACATGAATTTTAAAATAAATGTGTTTATACGATAAATAATGAAAACAACGGACCCACTTTCAATGACTTCTACCTTGATATATTGTTATTATCATGACTCAGAGTAATCCTCAGAAAGTTTTAGCCTGCACTCGTTAAAAAGTTATTAACAAAATAAGTTTTATAATTAGAACACAAAATTTACTCCACCTCTTATAGGAATAATGACTTTCCGCGCGAACTAAAGTCCACCTTACAATCAGATGAGGGTTAGATTAGAATTAGATTTAGTGGGGGTGTAGGGGCGGAGTCCACATGTATTCCTTTTACACGAAACTATTTGAAATAGAACAATTGTTGATCTTGTTTCACTTCAGAAACAAAAAGGAGAAAAACGCGTGTGATAACCCTTATCTGATAAGATAGACCTCGGTTCGTGTGAAAAGTGGCACGCCCTTAGATAGGAAGAAAAGTGGGATGGAAGTCGCTTCGCGTGGAAAATCATTAATTCCTGGATGGAGGATAGGGTAAATAGAACACAATTATTGTGTTCTATTTATAAAACTTATTTTATTAATAACTTTTTAATCAATAACAAGCGCGAGCTAAAACCTTCGGAGATCATTTAAGGTTATGATCTTAACAATATATGCCATCGGAGGTGAATCCATTATTTTCAATATCTATCTTATATTTAATCAAAGCGGAGTAGTATCTTAGTATAAACATTTTTATTTGAAATCTTAAATATTTAATCTTTTAAATATTTTTGTTTGAATTTATGCATATCTGTCTATTCTACAAACCGCACGCCGAAATCTTTTTCAGTCTTGTAATGTCGTGAGTAGAATTACTTGCAGAATCAGAGTAGCAATTTAATAATTTCTCTTGTTTACATCTAAATTATTAATATATTCTTATAAAGTTGCTACTAGCATCAAAAATTATTACACACTTATCATTCTAATAAATAATGTTATTATTCCAGTTTTGTCCATAATTGCATTTTCAAAGCCGAGAAAGATTTTAGCGTGCGATATGCAAAATTAGATATGTATATACAAATTCGCACAGAAATATTTAAGCATTATGATCTGCTTTAATCGGATATAGGATTTCTTTTGTTTAATTTTTTTATTCTTATTATTGATAATTTTTTAACTAATAATTTTTTCTTTTTATTAAAATTTAATCATGACGCGACATGATTTTTATCGTTTTTTGTATAATGTAATTTTAAAGGTAACGTAATAAATTTTATTTGAACTCAGGTGAAAAACTTAAATTTCGCTGGATTGTTGGGTGGCGGTGTACTTCACACGAAATTATGGCTTATCGATCGTACTCATATATATGTTGGTTCAGCGAATATGGATTGGAGATCCCTTTCGCAAGTAAAAGAACTCGGTTTGATAGCTCTAAATTGTTCCTGTTTAGCGAATGATTATGCCAAAATATTCGATGTAAGCTGTAAAATAACTATGTTTTCTATCTTTGAATTGAAAAACTATTGTTGATTTTTTTTATTTCATAGGTATATTGGAAATTAAGCGAAGATGGTAAAGTGCCTTCCACATGGCCAGATTCCTTTAGCACAAAGATAAATATTGATAATCCTATGAATTTTACATATATGGATAATAAATACAAACTGTTTATCGCGGTTAGTATCATCATCTTAATAAATATGTTGTGCAATTATTTTTTCTAGATTGTTGAAAATATATATATATATATATATATATATATATATATATATATATATCATATATAATACACCTATATAATAACTTACTTACTAGTAGGTAGTACGTTAGTTCTTATTAATAAAGTAGTCTTTACTTTACTTA
>NW_012130073.1:400597-410516 GCF_000143395.1 Atta cephalotes
AATAAAATAAGACAGGAAAAGACTAATGTTGTCGAAACTTTAATGCAATGATACGCAACCTATGACCCGTCAATTAATTTTTACGGCACGCTTGTCGGCTCACAGCCAAAAATATAAAATTATGTATGTATACATAATAAGTAAACAAATAAAAATTTGTTATCATATCTAATATCAGTAAAGTAATTATAAATACATGTAATTATAAGTCTATGTATTTATAATTTTTTACGCGTGCGCGCGCGCGCACGGGTTCCTGAAGCTTTCGGGATTTTCGAGAATGTTCGGGATTCCTCGAAAGAATCGAGATTCCCGATGGATTCAATGAGTCTATCATTTTTCTTCAAATTCGATTACCGTTTTGAGACTCATTTCAATAAACTCTTTCGAATTTTCGATTTTTCATGCCTTTTCGAAAATAGTAATCGGGTTGTCGAAATTTTTTGGAATATAAATTCTTTCAGGAATCTCGATTCTTTATCGAGAATCTCAACTTCCCTTGGGAATCCCGGACATTTTCGAGAATCTCGATTTTGTTGAGAATCCCGAATATTTTCGAAAATCTCGAAATTTTCGAGACCTGATCCGACTCGATCCGATGTCTTCCCGATTCATCCCGATTATCGGGACGAATATTATCGGTTTCCAATATTTTCAGAGTCTCATACGCTTCTAATAAACACACATCTATAATTTCCTTACTGATATTAGACATAAAAATTTTATCTTTATTATGTATACATATATAATAATATATACGATAAATTATGTAAGTAATATAATAATTTACATAAATTAAATAAAATCTATTTATTGTACATATATACATATGTATATTATTGTTTATTCGGGAACGCTTCCGATTTTCTTGGATTTCATAAAAACTTATCTCGATAAAGAAATCGTAGAGGAATTTTTCAAAATGCATTTAAATAAAAAAAAATAGAGCTTCAACTTAACGTTTATCTTTATAATATTTTGTCCTTGAAATTTAAAATTGATTGTTTTGTTCAATATTTTTGTTATTCTTTGGAGCGTTCTACACGTGAATGGAATATCATCGGGCAAAATTTAACAGACAAGCATTTTAAAGTAAACTTCATAAGTTTTAAAAAACGATTTATTAAGATTTATTAAGATTTATTTATTATATAATATGAACAAATAATAAATAAAAAGCAATATTTATACCAAAGCTGGATCTTGAGTGCTTTAAATAATTTCATGTAAATTTATATATGTTTGTAATCTCATAAGGAAACATTATTTAATTTTTTACCCACTCGGATTTTAATCAAACTTGGCAAATGTTTATCATCAAAGATGGAAACATAAAATATTTCGTCGGAAATCCCAAAGTTTAAGGAAATACAGAGTGCGGAAGATTTTTCATGAAAAATAATGAAAATAACACAAACGCACAAAATGTGTGACTCTGTGTAACATTCTATTATTAAAACACAATTAAGTTAATTAACAAATATAAAATTGATTATTAAATGATCAAAACAGAATACATATGTGCAATAAGAACAGCAGGAAAAAATTAATATTAGTATAATTTTCAATATTATATTAAATATCTAATTCTAATGTGAAACAATATTCTAATGTTATATAATGATTTAAATGAAAAAATAGAAAACCTGATTTTGAAAAAGCATGCTATTTTGAAAAAAAATTGTATGGATCATTATTATAACAAATATTTTTTCTTTCTGTCTTTTTTTTGTAAATTTTTTTGTTTCAAAATTAAAAAACATTACAGAAAAAGTAAATTTTAACACAATAAAATTTTATACAATAAAAAATTCGAACTTTGTGAGAAATTATCGTAGCTTTTTTTTCAAGAAGCATTTTAAAACTTAGAATGCTTGTCTATTAAATTTTGTCTGATGATGTTCCATCAGAGCGCTTCAAAGAATACCACAATATTGAAAAAAATCAATTTTCAATTTTATACACAGGAACAAAATATCATAGAAATAAAATTCATACGTTAAGTTGAAGTTCTCTTAATTTTTTCTCTTAAAATGCATTTTTAAAAACTTCTCTATGATTTCTTATCCCCGAGATACTATTAAGTTTTTGTAAAATGCAAAAAGTCGTAAGCGTTCCCGAATTTATAAAAGGTACGTAGTGTATACATCTACATCTAAATTATACGGCTCGTAAAATTTTACCTTTATATTCTGAAAATCAATTTAAAAAGGATTGCGTATCGCTGCATACTATAAACCTTTATTATGTCTTATCCTCAATTTCAATACTTACAGTATAATCATGATAATTAAATGTAAAATGCATGTTCAAAAATATAAACGAGACATTTAACTCACAAAGTGTATTAAAAGTTTCTATTAAGTAATAATGGAAACCAGTATCGACAATCTGCATTTTATCTTCTTATTTGCGAAATTAATATGGAGCTGAAAAAAGTACACATTTAAAATGAACTAGATATATGTATCGATTTACGCCTTCATAATAAAAATATTATCACAAATTGAATCACAATAATTATAATTGACTTTTAATAGAGGACACACTAAAATTATAGGTTAGTTTTTAAAAATGATATTACTATAAATTCGCTACTCTGCATATTTAATTGTAAATTAATGGATCGCTTTATGAAATATTACTGTGATTGTTCGCGCAATACATAAATTATACATAAAGATTTTTTTGCTGTGCTTTATTTTATGCCTTATTTCAATATAAGTAAATACTCTTATTATTCGGTAACAAGAATGAATTAAAAATTTCAGAAACATGCATTCACAAACATTAAAATAAATCCTTTTCAATCCGAATGCATGTTTATATTCATTTATACGAATTGAATGAAGCACATTTCTACATATATACCTTTTCAATTAAAAATAAAATATCAGCTTTTCTGTGTCTCGCAAATACTTCTCAATTCAAAATTCTAAATAGGAAATGCAATTCTTTATCCAATTGTATCTAATTAAATCCAATTCAATCTCCAATTTAGTTGAATTTAAAAAAGTTTTTGTTATTTAAAATACGCATTCGGATAGATAAAATTTCAGTTCATTTTAATTCATTCTTGTTTACTGGATTATAATCATGCAAAGATACATGATATTTGAATGGCTTTGTAAGTAATATGACAAAAAAAAATTTTAATATGAATTCCGAGATCTCCTTCCTTCCTCCTTACATACATATATTTTTCCAACTTAATATTACAATAGGACAGATTCGTCAGATTCGATTTTATATTTAAGATTGATTAAAATCCAACTTCAGATAATCTTAAAATTTCAACTATTGAAATGACCATATGACATCTTGGCCATATGACTTTATAGGTTGGAACAAAAGTTCATAGCACTACTTCATTTGTATCATGTTTGTTTTAAAAAAAAATTGATAATTATATTATAAAATAGACAATTATCGATAATGCGAAGTTTCAGCTTTAAGTTGGTTCTTTAGCAAAGTGTTGAAAATTTGGAGTACAGGATCCAAAATTACAAATATCTTCATAATTTGGATAAAGCATTAAAACTACGTGTATGTCTTAATGAAATAATATGGAACATAATGATAAAAAATCAAGAGTTGCATTTTTATCGAACGAAAACAAGATGAAAGTATATTTGCTTTTTTGAGAGGTTAATTCTATATGCATGTTTATGCATATGAGTATCTTTCCAGAATAGCCGTGATTTATTACTCTTTTTGTGATAAATCGTAATTTTTTAAACTATTATAATCTTTCTCGTTTTTGAAAAAAATCTGTGATAAGATTTGTGTACAATTAGTCAAAAAAGCGTCTGCGATCCCTATCTGTCACTAAGTTATACGTGAAAGATTGCACTTTTAATATTTTTTCTCTCTCTTATTTCATCGTTAACTTATCGTAGAATTTGAAGAATCACCCTAAGATCGTTCTTTAATAAATCAAGTTGCTGTAGAAATATTTAATTTTTTTATATAATAAAACTGCACCGAACTTGACATGTGCAAAATTTTAGGATAAATTAACGTGATGAAATAAGAGAAAAAAATCATTTATTACAGAAAAAAATGTTGAAAGTGTAATTTTTAATGTGTAACTTAGTGACAGGTAAGAATCAGAAATGTTTCTTTAACTAATTGCACATAAATATTATCACAGACTTCTATAATACCATTAAATATTTCCATTATTTCTCTAAAAAAACAAGATTATAATTAAAATTACAATTATAATTAAAAAATTACAATTATAATGGCCACAAAAAAGTAATAGGCCATTCTGGAAAAATATTTACATCACATAAACTTGTATACAAATTTAACTTTGAAAAATAAACATAATGTCACCTTGTTTTTAATTGGTGAAGATGCAGCTCTTTTAATTTACTATCGTATGTTCCATACTATTTCATTAAGATATACACGTAATCCAAATTTTTAATCCAAATTATAATAGATATTTGTAATTTTGGATGGGTCTTGATGAGGCACTCCAAATTTTTGGTATTCTACTAAATAAAGAATCACTTTAACATTAAATCACAGACACACTGATTCTTGATATTACAAGAAAGATATTAAAAAATTTACAATATATTATAGAATCATACATATAATAACACAAACTATAAAAATCAGTGCTTTAAACGGTCTAGCTGGATCTTAAATGCTTGTATGAATTTATATACTACATACATATATAGTCCTTTGAAACGCGCCGAAAAAGTTTTTTGGTCTTGAAACGCTAACTCTATTAAATTACCGCAGTAACATCACGAGTTAAATTGATTAGCGGTTTGATGCTTTTTCGTACTTTCGAACGATCTTTTGAATAAGCTGAGTGACATATTAAAATCTGTAAATAATTACTTCTTATTGCGAAAAAAATTAACAATTTATTTATGAAACAATTTATATAATTCCATTCTTTAGAATAAGCATAATACGCGATACAAAAGATAACGAAATGACATAACGCAGTAAAAAAAGAAAGCAATAAAAATTATTGATGACTCAAGACACGCGTTGACACGTGAATTGTATGTAAAATACTAATCAAATTAGCATTATATTGAGTAACATTAAATATCAAGTGAAGTATATATTTTTTACTTTGCTGCGTCCTTTCAATATCTTCTCAAGAAGCGGTATGTGGCTCAGATGATTCAGAATTGCAGTTAGGTCACCTAGTTCTGGTTGAGACCTCTTCAGTGCATAAAGATGTTTTTACAGTGACTCGTGAACGGATCCAATCCCCTCCACAAAGGCTTGTCCGGATAACCGTAGTTAATAGGTCGATATGTTCATAAAACTGGTACAGCAATACCGGTAACGCAACTGTGGTTCCTTCTCACAATTAGTCGAAGAATTCAAAAATTTTATTTACATTGTGATCATTAATCCTGGGAATACTCTATCAATTCTATCTTTTCATAAAAGTATTTAAATCCTTTGTTCTCCGAAGATAAATATTTAATATTCAAACTAATCAGCTGTATCAAATCTTCCTGTATAAATTAAATGATATAAATAGAATCGAAATAGTAGAAGCTTCTATAATAAAGTTATAAATTTCAATGAAAAACTTGTTTTAAAATCTGAAACTTGCTTATAATAACTTTGTATAATATTAAATGCGCTTTGTATAATATTAAATTGTTTTTTCAATCGTCAATTTTAGGATAATGACTCGAAGAGTATATATTATTATTAGAAATGATTAAGAAAATGCATTCCTAATGATAATATGGATTAATTCATCGTTATTTTAATTTTAAATTCTAAATAAAATTTAATTGATTATATAAATTATAAAATTAATATATAACAAATAATTTAAATTCGGATTTAAATTTGAATTTAAATAACGACGAATAAGGTAGTCGATATTAAAAATATCACCGCAATTTGTCTCCGCAAGAGAAACATTACGGTAAAACTAATTTCGAAGAACAAATTATGTCTGATACTTATTGAATAATTTAACTTTTACAGATAGTTTATTATTCATATATGCATATTTTTTTTTAGAGACAAGAATATTGTTTATTTCAATGTAGACTCAAATTCCTATGCAAGAGCATATAACATTCGACCTTGTCTGTGCAACTCCCCGTGTTTTTCACAGAGTAGCACTGAGACAAATATTTGCAAGCTTCTAATTAAAAATAAACAAAATATATAGTATAATTTTTTTGTTAAATCTATTAGAATTCTAATACTAGTTGAGATAACCAGAATTCTGATTGATATAATTAGAATCTTATGATTTATCCAGACATTTTCAAGCAGACATTTTTCTCAATGAGAGCATCGTTTATCCCTAAGGAGGCTGTGTTCGCGAAAAATAAATCGAAGAATGCTCATCTTTGATTTCATCTTTTACTTCGTACCAAACGCAGATCGATGCGGAGGAGGATATGGTACTATTGAAGAAGGGGTACGAAAGTGGAGGTGGCAAAAGTGGGACCGTGTCAGCTCAACCAGAGTGACAAAATGCGAGCTGTTTTACTCGCGAAAAGTTGTCGAGGCAGAAAAGAGGATCGATTAAGATCCACGCGCGCGAGGAGAAAGTTATTACACACACACACACACACACACACACACACACACACATATATATATATATATATATATATATATATATATATACATACCTACCGATATTCATGTCCACCTGAATGATTGCCTGCCTATTTGCCTGAGTATCTGCCAGCGTGCATTCGCTCGTCTTGACTGACTACCTATCTACCTGTTCGCTGTCATCGCTGCGATCCTTCAGCAATTCCTTTTGTCGATTATCTCTCGCTGTTCAATAAGGTTAGTGGAAGATTAACATTGTTGATCGATATGCAAGACACGTTCACACGAGTATTTATTTCGCAGTGAATCCGCGACATACGTTTTTTCTAATCGTATCTTAGTTTATAACGTTTCCTCGATTGACTCGTTCTCTAGTCGACTTCTCTATTTCCGCGAGGGTACAAGGCGATTGAAACACTTCATGCCAGCGTAAGTCTCATCCCCTTTAACAAACATAATTAGATCTTATTTTCTAATAGTTCAGGTAAATTCTAGAACATGAAAACTGTAAATCTTGTAAAAATAACCTTAAATAACGCTGTTGAACGTACAACTAGTATATTTAATTTACTTAAACTTTGTCAATTTTGTTTATTATTGCATCTATTCTTCATAAGATAAATATAATAATATATGTTTTTTGTATTCTTTTGTGTAAATATTACACAAATTTTTTAAATTTACCTTCATATCATGCATATTGTGATTCTATTTATATTCAAGTCTAATATGTTTTACAAATTACAAACTTTAACGTTAAACGAAAAGATTTGCTTCAAATAAAAATGGATTAAATGATTCTTCTTTTTTTCTCTGATGAGATTGAACGGAAACCTCAACGTGAATTTTTTAAGACTAAAATTTATGAATCAAGAAAGAAGTATTAAACGAAAATTCAGCTGTTGCAGCATCTCTTATCGATTGTAAAATATGCAATTTCTCCTCTTCGAATAAACACGGGAGTTAAAGTATTCGCTATTAAATCGTACCATTACACTTATTTGTCATAGTTTTTGTATTTGATTTCTCTCTTTCACGGCGTTTACGTCTGGTATCTACTTTCTTTTCTCATCATCGTTTTTTTCCTGCGTTATCTCATCTAAATGTAAGTATTTTTTTTTTAATGTAAGTATTTTTTTTTTTAATATATTAAATGCAGACATTATAGAATTGGCAAACAGAATTCGCTTTGAGTTATATGTGTAGGTATTATATTTACAAAACTTAGGACAGAATGTGCACATTATCCAGCATTTAGATAAACAATTTAACCCGAATGGTTGAGAAACTTTTTTCATTTCGTAATTTCTTCGAATTTACAAATACATTTTGACTTTGACGCTTGCAATTAGCAAGCACATTTAACGTTTTCAAGAACCATCCACGGTAACACGATTTTAATCACGAATGCGAAGTGTGGAAGTTTGTAATAACCGTATCTCATCATCGCGATATCGATAACAATCGTTCATAGTGTTCGTACAGAGTCACACCTGGCGACGAGTTTTGATATCTTTTATTTCAATTTTCTCACTCATATCTCTGGAATTTGCAGATACGTAATCATTGTCACGTAGTTCCCAGCTTTCTCGTTTTTCCGGAATGAGTATAGTCTCTCTTTATTTGGTGTGTCATTCAACAACGGTTACTTTTTGCGTAACGGGCAACCACCTGAGGCGATTCCGGTACGCTCTAATAGAACTTAATGTAAAGATTATGGGATGGTAAAATTGCAAGGCAGCGAAACACAAAATAATAATTACAGGCAGCAACGCGATATCGTAGGAGATCTTGCATGCGCGTTTTAATCCGTTAGAATGTATTTTAATTTTCAACTCAATATTATATTTAATCTCATTGTTTGTCATTACTTATAAATTCTAGAAAAATTACTCTTTAACGAAATTATTTATTAGAGAAAAATCGCCGATATTGATATAGGTCTCTTAAAAAGATATCTTCTTTCTCCGAAATTCTATAAACATTACATTTTATTTATATTAATAAAAATATGATCTATTTAGATGATTAAAGAAGTAGAAATCTATAATGTATATATTTATATATAAATGTTATTTTGCTTATTTCTATATATGTATAAAATCGGTTAAAAACGAATTATACAAATGTGAAAATAAAATTCTTTTCAATTTCTTTTGCAAAGTGCACAGTTTAAATAACAGTGAATACGTTATTTATAAGATTTATTATATTTATATTAGATCGTTTAAATCGATAAGTCAGATCGTTTTACATATTTGTAATTTCCTGCATCTGTTTTATTTATATTTTCTCTTTCATATTTTTCTCATACGATGACAGATCATAAGCTACTTTAATCTTTATACAGTTACGTTATTGTGTTAAATAGTCCTATCAGAGTTGAAGGCATTTCTGTATTTATGAAAAAAATCTTAAAAAAACGATCACGTTACATTTTTATGTCTTGCGGAACAATAATAAAGTATGCATACAAATCAACATTTTTACATCGAAGTGAAAGAATTCTGGAAATTCTTATAATCATATCACTTGTAGGTATTTTGTACAGATACTTCTGGAAAAAGGAAAAAATAGAAATGCATTACTATAAATAGCATTACTGTATATTGTATTACTATCAGACACTTATTTTTTATCACACGAAAAAGTTAATCATTGCAAACAGAATTATATAAAAACTGTTATAGTACGTTATATGATAGAAGATATTTTTTAATTTGTATTTTCATTTCTTAAGTTTTATACTTTCGTTTTTAACTTTCGTTTAAAAAATATATAATTCAAAAATAAAGTGGTATGGTAATCTTTTTTTATTTTATTGCTCAAGAATTCTAAAACAATTTAAAAAATTTTCTAATTAATATATCTGAACTATTGGAAGAATAAGTTAATTAGATTCAGGACATTGTTTTAAGAATATTAATTTATTATTCTAAGAATATATCTACGAATCGAAAGGATCACAATTAAATGTTCTAAAGTATCATATACTCGCAATGCAGATTTTCTATTTGCATATATATATTTGTTCTACAAGTAAGACTTTCTTATGCAAGCTAGATCACTATTCACGTCTACTTTCAGCCTTTACAGTTATCAGATATCAGAAAACTTTCTTTTATCAAGTTGTCTTAAGTAATGACATTTAGTTATCGCAAAATCTTTAAAAACATCAGCGTCATTCAATACGTTTTTAATTGTTCTCTTTAGAAACTGCAATTTTGCAAAAAAAAATTTTTCTGACGTAAAAAATCGCATTGCATCGTGTATGCGAATCTCTTGTATATATATATATATATATATATATATATATATATATATATATATAGTAGTAGTAGTA
>NW_012130073.1:410691-418021 GCF_000143395.1 Atta cephalotes
TATATATATATATATATATATATATATATATATATATATATATATTAGAGTTGCGGAATGAATTATCAAGCACGGCAAAATTTTAACAAATAAGATTATATTATATAAACAAAAACTATTACGAAAGTTCATATCAATTAAGGTATATAAGGAAGGAACAATTTTATTATACAATATCTATAAATTTATCTTGGATATCTGAAAATTATTTTATTAGACTATTAAAATAGACTATTAAAATTATTTTAAGTAAGTTACTCAAGCACATAATGAATAATGCTGCAAAAAGTTTTGACATTTTAGTAATCAGTTTGAGCATTCAAATATTGAGTTGAAAAGAAAGTAATTTTTAATTCAAAATTATAGAATATATTTGTTAAAAATGAATTAAATTTAAATTTCAAAAAAGATTAAAATTTTTACTTTCAAAGGATTATTATATTATTTGAATTTTTGTAAATTTGATAATTTTTACATATAAAAAACTGAAAGTTGGATAAAATGGGAAATTTTCTTGTCACTTTATGGGCCTTAAAAAATTTTTTTGATATGAACGCTTAAAATTTTCCTTACCAAACCATTTTTTTTATGTTCCTAAGATTTTTTTTATTATTGTGTCATCCCAAGTTAAATAAAAAAAGCATTTTGACTTTGATTGCTCACAACTTCATTAAAAATCATCGCGTACAGCAGTTAAAAAAAATATTCTGAAAAATTCTGAAATTTTGCTCTAAATAACATGTATATATTCTTATCTAAATATAAATAAATATAGTTAAATTAAATATAAATAAAAAAGTCAGTTATCAAATATAATATAGCATAATAGTATATAAAATTTTTACAATAATTATTGGAAGTGGCTTATCATTCTCAATATAACTAAGAGAATGCAAGATGTTACATAATAAAGATCTATATATTTTCTGTATGATTAGTTTTATAAAATAACAATTTTAAAACTATTTTCCGAAATCATTTCGAATTGTTTGTTATATACCTTTTCTTTTTTGCAAACGGTTAAATTTAATCTTTCTTATCTTTGTTAGAGCTTTGTTGTGCTACTGAGTAATTCTGTTAACTATTAAGTGATTTCACAATAATTATTAAAATTTTCAATATACAATTTTTATTATACATGCACTTTATTAGAATAATTTTCTTGACTTTCAAATTCTATGAAAATCCGCATGTATTAAATATAAAAGCAAATATACACATACATAAAAAAAGAGATTTCATTGTCTCTAGTATTCAGTGATTTACATAATCGTTCTGTAATTGTGTAGGTTTTATATATAAAGTCCAGGCAACTGAATTCATTATTTAAAAATAAAATTTAATCTACTTTTCGATCAATAAATAAGTATGTGCCCATACAAATTATAACAAATAACAAATATAAACAAATTTAAATATATATACAAGGATCGTATATTTAATAGTAAATTTAAATATTAAAAATTTAAATATTAAATTAATTCTAGCAAAAAATAGCTTTTTCTGATAGTTACAATTTACAATTACGATTATGTCAATTTTATAATAATTACCAAATTTGCTGAAATTGAAAGCAATAGTGAAATACTCTTTTTATTTCAAACAGGAAAAGAAATAGGTAATTAATGAGATACTTGTTATTAGGAAACATTTTGTAGAGAAAGAGACCATTTTGCATATTTTAAGAAGATTCTAAAGCCGACTATATTAGCGATTCAGGACTTACATACATACAATTTATGTGTTATTGACTACACATCTACTATATATTACATCAATATCGCACGCACACATAAATTTTCTAATTCTTTATATTAGGTATCTAAGTCTAATTCTAAAAACACAGTATTGTTTTTTCATGTAATTCCTAATCCAAACCAAGATTGTTTCACAATTTGCGTACAAAGTACAAAGTATAAAACGTGTACATTTAAAGCGAATATTGTTGCGACTCGACATCAGAAGTCGATAATAACAAAACCATAATCTTCCAATTTTGTTTCATTTTTGTTATAGAGTCGACAGGTTGGATTATATTATCACTTATACTTTGATTGTGTAGAAGGATTTAAAAATCTATATGTAAAGGCAGAAAAAAGTACTTATTTGAAAAATAATCGGTGAAACAGACGATTTTAAGATCCACTTAAATGATCGAATCTCAACGCAAAAATTTAATAATTCGACAATGGGTCGTCTACTTCAGAAGACATTCGATATACTTATGGTGCCTCTTTCACTTCTTTTTTCGCGCCAGCCATGGCGAGAAATCGACCAGCATTGCGATTTACATAAGAGGATATTCTATATGGTTGCGTTGCTCCTAATGTTGTGTCCAAGTGATTGCTATTCATCGAATGTTATGCTAATTACGCTATGTAAAACGTTGCGCGTTCGATTTCTTTCAATCATCAGTTCAATGATAATCATTAATAACAAATTCGAATTATAATAGTGATACAGTTCGAAATTATGTATTATGAAACCTAGGCAAAAATTAACTACGCTTTTTACAAATTTCTTTCTTACAAATATTCTTTTTCATAATAATTTATTATTTATATATTGAAGATCTCAGCTTATTTTATATATATATATATATATATATATTATGCTTGCAGACAGTTAATAAGAACGTATTTTTTATTTTATCTCGGTTTTATGTTTGACAAGGTTAACAAGATTAACAAGGTTAATTAATGCTTTTTTAATTTTATTTAGTGTTTGCATCTTCGAATAAATTATTTACAAAAGAGAAAAAAGTTACATTGAAATTTAAAAGAGAATTAAATTATTAGTAAGACTTCTTTTTTAAAGATTTTAAATGGATAATTAAGTTAAAATATAAGCTAGTAAATAGGAACAATCCTTAAAATAATTTTACTAATATCTTTTTATTAATATTGTTTGTATTACTATGTTTATATTAATAAATATATTTCTCAAATAAAAGCTCGAATAAATCAAAAATTAAAAAGTAGCCTTTAAGAGCAGACAAGTGTGTGTAATTATCTATTAAAAGAGACATAAATGTTTAAGAGAGACATAAATGTTGAATATAAATGTTTCAATCCTAGTTTGAATTCTATTCAATATGAATAAATTTAATAATCATAAATATGAATTTAAATAAAACTATTAAATAATCACTGAGAAACTCATTTAGTTGAATTAATTAATTTCTTGTTTGGATATGGATAAATAAATCCTTGTTTATCTAAATTTAGTTAGTGTAAACAATCTTATCAGATATTTATCAGAAACTTATTATCAGAATTTACTTGTTTATCAGAAACAAGTAAAATGTTACACTAACCAAATGATTTGCTTCAACTAAATTATTTTATTGTATCAACCAAAGATTTGTTTGCCCATATCCAAACAAGAAATTAATCGATTCAACAACAAATGGGTTTTCTCAGTGTAGATATCCGTTAAAGTTAATATTCTTTACTATTAAAAAAAAGACTATACAAAAAATTTAATCAACTAAAAAATTCAACTATATCAGATAAAAATAAAAATTTAAATCAAAAATATTTTTTCACTATATCATACATTCCGCATATATTTCAGAAAAATAAAAAAAAATTTTCAAACAGATTCGTTAGTAAATATGACATAGGGGAATTGACAAACTTAATTTATAAAAGTGCAGAAGAAAGATACTTTCCGTACGTTATCTTGATCCGATGTAGTAGACTTATAGAATTGACTGCAAAGACTGTAATGCCTCATATGTTAGTCAAATTAGTCTATGTCTAATAGCATGTTAAAGAGTATAAAAGAATTATATCAATTGGAACGCGATTCAATGCTGTTGTCACTGAACATCAATTAAAAAGTAGGCACAATTTTGATTAGAATAAAACTTGTGATGAAGAAAAAGTTTTATCAAAAAGACTGATTTCAGAGAGATGATTTATATAAAAAAAACACAAACACTGAATTTGCAAACTTCATCTCTGGATTCAATTTATTTGAATATTTTCACGAATTTATAACATTTTTTCCTCTTTGTTCTATGTTGTTTATTGATTTAACTCGGATTCTCCGAAATTATTTTTATACTCATTATGTCTATAATGTTCTCATTGCTAACATTTCACATTTAGTCTACGACTAATATAGGCGATAATTTTCGTGTAAGCTTTAATTTATCTGTATTTCTGTAATCTATTTCTGTAATCTAATCAATAACTAATATTTATATTATAATATATAGTAAACCTGACAATTTGATGATCATGCACACGGAGATATCGTTATCAACCTCAATTGTTCATATAAGTGCACATGCATTTTGTTACTATTAATTAATTTCTTTATGATAGCACCTATATTGTTACATAGTTGATTTATTAATGAAGAACTAATAATAAGATGTGGACATGAGAACATTCGATCATATTAATTCTCGTATATATTATTTTTAATATTTCTTATTGATATTCACGATATTTGTAATTAATTTATGTGTCAAGTCTATTTATACATTTATTCATAAAAAAATTCAAACTAGAATCGAAACATTTACAAGTACGTCTCTTTTAATAAAGAATTTATAATTACAAAAGTTATAATTATCACAACCTGTTATCGACTCTTAAAAGAAAAGCTACTTTTTAATTTTTTTATTTGTATTAATATCTATCAATTTAATTCTAATTTTATCGTAATTAAAAGAAAATAAAATTAAAATTTTACCTGTACAGTTGAAATTAAAGATTAAAATGTATAGATGACATTTCAAAATAACGAAATTAGCAAAAAATTACAGATTATTTTAAATCATATTTAAAAATAATACAATAAATTTGATGATAGTTTATTATCTGGATCATAATAATATATATTATTATTTTAATAAAAATAATAGTATTTTAAAAATATATTTCAATACATTTTTATTAGAGGCATTAGAGCACAATCTATGCCCTAATAAAAATGTATGAAAATGTATTATAAAACGAATGACACCAAAATCTCAACTTTTTAATGTAAGTACATTGTGTATTCAAGATTATTTACGTAAAGTTATATTGCGATGCATAAATTACTTGTCCAGTAAATAAACAAAATATTTATTGTTCTATATCTTTATAACTAATCAATAAATCGCAATGAAACTTTGTATAAGTTATTTCGAATATTTAAAGTACTTACAAACAAACATTTAAATTTTTCATTGTTTTCATTTTTCATTTTTAAATTTTAATTTTTAGCAATAAAAATAATATCTAACAAATAAATATATATCTAAATAATAATATCTAACAGAATGAATAATAAAATAAATAATATCTAATAAAAATGTGTTATTAAATAAAAATGTAGTCTTATTCAAACAACTTTCAGATGTGTATATAGTTTATTCGAAGTGTAAATATTAAACACATTTCCAAATTTAATTTTTTTTTGCAAGGACTGTACATCACCTATATCTTTAAGTATCTCAAATCATCAAAATATTCAGATTTTTAATTCTAAAATTTCTCATCCATTTTAGTAAATAATTGTATTCTTAAGAAATTGTAAAATATCATTATAAATAATAATAATGATAAATATTATAATTTAATTGTATATACTTACATATAATAAAAGTTTTCAAAATTTATGTAATACAAAGTCTCTTATCACTGTTTGGTTTATTATGAATATAAATGTCAAATCATTTAAAACTTCTAGATTAGAAAAATTAAATTTGTAAAATAATTCATTGTATTCTCCTTCAATTTTATCCTTCAATTCCCTTCAATTTTTCCACGTCAGCGTTTCACGAATATCGAGTAATGCAAAAATAAACATGCAATGTTTAAGCAGGCAACACGCAAAAATTTTTCGCTAGGTTGCACTTTCACGAACTTTCTCGACGTTCCAAATGCACATGGTTTTGTTCTGTACAAACGTCATTAAGCGAAGTCCAAATCGTTCATGTCGTTCGGCGAGTTATAAACGAAATGTATCTATGGCAGTAGTACAAGAAGAAAAATAGGTCGCACCGTTAGGGATTCAACGAACATTCACACAGCATCCGTACCGTTATTTCGCGGTTGACGAAACGCGTTGATTTGTACGAATAACTGATTCTCTTAAACTAATGGAAGTATCGAGATAACTATCATGACATTCTTTCTCATAAAAAAATTAATTTGACTTTTCACTGCAAAAAATTTAACTTAATTTATTTTTTAATTATTTTTCGGAAAAATTAACTAATTTTGACTCGTCCATATAATAATGAAATTATGTAATTTTAAGTTCAACACGATTCGTAACATTTCGATACTACTAACTTATTTTTTACTATTCTGCGAAAAAAGTTGTTGCAAAATTGCAGAAACTTACGAATAAAATATTAAATGCGGAACTGTTGATTCTTCTTGATCATCACAACGAATTGCAGTCATTATAATAATAAATCATTTAACAAAATTGGCAACACTAGCCAAGGGCTTTCAACGTCCAATTACGATTACGTATTAACGTTAATGCTATTTGCTAGTTGCGATGATAAAGAAACTATTCAAAACTCATTAAAAAATTATTAAAAATTCTTCCGCGAGTGATACTTATCCAAGATAAATTATAACTATAAGTAATAATGTAATTATTGTACATAATTGAGACGTAATGTTCGGAGGCATAAATCAACGTTACATCTACATTGTGTATGCTTACAGTAATAGCCAAGTTACAATCATCTAAGCATCGATTGAAATTTTTTCATTTTTTATATTACGTTTACTCTCGGGATTTCAAGGAAGCAATTAATTAGGATTAGTTATTCCCTCTAAGATAAATATACTTTGTAACTTATTCGTGAAAGATCATATTCTTAGTATTTCTATTCTTACAGATTCTCAATTAATATAATTATATTTACCGATGATAATAATATAATATTTAATAAATTCTATTTCCCCCTTTATTTCCCTATTTTTAAGTATGTGTATAACATAAAAATTTAGCTATCCTACAGATAATATGCATGTTGCATCTAGAGATATCTAGAAACATCTTATGCAACGTGTATAATGTTATTGTATCTGGATAGATACAAATCTGAAAATAATTTTGTTTGACCATCAAAATAATGATAGGATTACTCTCAAGCTGATTACAGAATATTAAAACAGCATATTTGCAGCATTGATCATGCTTTCCTACATAATTATTTTAATTATGCAATAAAATTATTTTCAGATCTGTATCTAATTAAGGCAGGATGTTAAAAATGAATAAGAAGAAGTATTTTTTAACCTTCTAGATAAAATATATCGCTGCATGTGCTTTAGTGCCAAGACATTAGTGTCTCTTGTGTGTA
>NW_012130073.1:421632-432570 GCF_000143395.1 Atta cephalotes
ATTATTTTGTTACTATCAAAAACAATTTTGTATTATGTATTATTTTCTAAAAAAAAAAAAAAAAAAAAAACAGTAGCGCTGCTAATTTAATATTTAAGCTGACTGAATTATAAAAAAAAAAACAATACAAGAACAAAAATTAACACTGAATTTGTACTAATTTGTACTATTGAAAGCTAATATTTTCTCCTTAAATGACTTTATATAGTATATATAGTATACTTACAATCTATGAAGCATTTCACATCAAATCAGGCACCTTTGAAATCATTTTTATTGACGCTTGTAAGTTACATAAATTTATAAAAAATATCATTCGTGCGAACATTTGAATAATTATATCGTTAGTCGCATAAAATTCTAGATAAAATCGAGCAACTTTAAAATATCATTTTATTTTTTTTTTAAACATGCTAAAATATGCAGTTCTACAGATATAAACAGATATATAAATAAAACAGATAGAAAAAATGAGATACGTATTTTGCGAAAAAAGTGAATTTTTTTGAGAAATTATTCACAATGCACAATTATAAAAGTTGCACAATTATAAAAAACATCGTTCACGATTTAAATAATTATATATTAACGAAACTATTAGTTGTGCAAAAAAATGCAATATTTTCCAAGATTAAAAATCCGATTCTAAAGACCTTAAATTGTTCTATAGATTGGGTTATTTTTAATTTATCATTTTCATATAAACAAATTCTCCATTTACAATTTTTATGAATATTTTTCATCATAACTTATCAATTCAAAAATTTCACATTATCATTTCAATTATGAAGTGGTGTGTGATATATAATCTTGAAAATTTCATATTATTTTTATATTAATTAATCGATGATTTGAATTAATTGATTGATTTAATAATAATGTTGACTTAGCATTTTAAAAACCTGTAATATGCGAAAAATATCACTTCAGCCGGAACTTTTCGAATTCCGTGGGGATGTCTTCCGAATTTGACTATTGAGGCACGTGATGATATTATTCGCAATAATAAGTATATATGTCTGATAAAAATTTTTTTTAGCTCTATAAAGCTAGCAGGACTAAATCAGTAAAATCAAATCGGACTTATCGAAATTTTTAGTATACTCATTTTGTATTTGTATATTAAATTGTACCATTATTGGTAATTTTGTATCGTGCCAATTTTGTATCGTACCATTTCGAAAAAAATCGTAACAGTGCTAGCTTAATATTAAGCAGAACAAATTCAAAATAAAAGAAAAAAGAAAAATAATAGCAGAAATCAATAGAATTGATTTTGTACGATTTTGTATCTATCAAAAACAATTTTGTATTATGTATCATTTCCAAAAAAACAGTGGCGCTGCTAATTTAATATCTAAACTGGCAGGACCATAAAAAAAACAACACAAGAGCAAAAATTAACAATTAAATTTGTATTAATTTGTACCATTGAAAGTTAATATTCTATATATTTTCTCCTAAAATGATTTTATTATATATACTTACAATCTATGAGACATTTCGTAACCGGGTAACTTTTGAAACATCGTCATTTTATTTTTTTTTTCTAACTTTGTTAACATGTTATTACAGATAAAAACACATAAGACACGTGTTTCGCGAAAAAAATTTCGAGATTTTTTTTGTAAAGTTATTCGCGCTTGTAAGTTGCAGAAATTCATACAAAATAGTACAAATTCAATCTTACTGATTACTGATATTATTTTTCTTGTTTTCTTTTATTTTGAATTGATTCTGCCAGCTTAATATTAAGGAAGCCGCCACGATTTTTTTCGAAAAGGCACAAACAGGTACGAATTACCATTAATGGTACAATTTAATAAAATGAGAGACTAAAAATTCCAATAAGTCCGATTTGATTCTGCTGATTTGTTGTTGCTAGTTTTATAGAGTTCAATTAATGTTCAATTAATTTTGTACAGAAGCGGCTGTGCAGAAAGTACTGTGGCTTTACATTAATTTGCCTCTATTATTTAACGCAAACCTGTACATGTGAGAGAGAAAATAGATTAAATTTCCTCGTCCGGATTCCCGGAGTTTGTTAGTCGGAGAAAGTAAAGAGCTGCGTATATCCGTCGAAATTATCCGCGCCCAAACTCTTTCTATTCTAGATGTAACGTAACTAGTTGCGTGTTTAGATAGAATGTATGAATTACTGCAAAAACAATGGTTTCTCTTGTAATTACACATTCTGCGTATGTTATGAACTCAAAGGTAGGAAAAAAATTAAAATAAATTATTTATATGTTTATTGAGTGTAATAACTATTAATAAAATAATAATTTTAAAGTATAAATATGCAAAATGTTATCCACGACAGATTTTCTCTCACAATTTTATTGGCAAAATTCTTAAAACGGGCTTTTTAAAAATTCAACCTATCTTATTTCAATTCGGATCTTATTTCTACATTTCTTATTTTAATATTTTTATTCTGATTATTTTCAATTTCTGAAATCAAAATAATTTTATTGATTAATATCACGATACAATTAAAATAATTATTAAAAAACCTAATAACATAGTCTTATAATCTTTTGTATTTTATTATTTTATTATTTTATTATTTGTATTTTATTATTCTTTCTAATACAATCTGAACTTCTCTTTTCAAGAAGAATTTACATCTTAATTATACAATGTAGTAAAAAAAGATTTCTAATTTCCAGAATCCTATAGTATGCCGCTACGTATATTCGTCTGTCGCTTTCTTTTCATTTCGTCATTACGTCTATACAACCTGACACGTTAAAGACGGCCATTCATTCGGACTTTTATTCCGTAGAAAAGAAACACCGAAGTTCACGATCGACTTTCACTTAGTCGCGTTTCTGATGTGCATTCGTTTGACTCGCCCTCCATTTCTTCTGTCTACTAAGATTGAATATTATAATTAATATTATAATTGAATATTATAATTAATTTAAAAGAATCAATTAACATCGTCTTATAAACAAACTCACTCAATCAAGAAATCGAAACCGATATTCGACAAATTTAATTTTGCGAACTTAATTTCCGGTTAAATTTATTAAAATTCTAGTTGAAATAACCAAAATTTTGGTTGATATATATAATATTTCTGGCAAAATCTACTAGAATTTTTATCTTTACCAGAATAATTATATATTATAATCAGCATTCTGGTTATCTCAACTAGAATTTTAATAGACTTAACCAAAAATTACTGATTCGTCCATTTTCCACCAGAATTACTATTTAATCCAACCAATCATTTTTAAATAAAAAATAGAAGCAATCGCATTTAAAATGAATGTTTCAAGCGATAATATTTGACTAATTTTTGCTTTCATTGCGAGATATATTACTTAACGTCATATTCGAATGTTAACAGCCATATAGAAATTACAAATATCTATTATATATATCAATTTGTATTTCATAATATCCTTTACAATTTTTTATATAAATAGTTTGAGCATAAAGTATAAAGAAGGATATCAGAAAAGGTTGATTTCTTAATTATCAAGTAAAATGAACTTCAAATTTGAATGTATTTTTACAGTTTTGAGGATGTTGAATTCAGATATGATTTTGGAAAAATCGAAAAAATCCTGGAAAATGCCTTGAATTCAAAAATAACGTTAGCAATAACGCATATATATGACGTTGTTAAAATGCTTCAATAATCTCAATATTTTTCCAATAATGTTGCATTTGCTGGTATCTAAATGAAATTATCTAGACAATTAGATAATTAAATGAATCTTATTTTTATCAAAATATATATTATCTTCATCTGCATCTTAGATAAAAAACTATTATCTTTTTAAATTATCTAGATCATTATTTTTTATCTAATTACCTAAGACAAAGATGAAATTCTCGAAATAATTTGAAAAAAGATAATAATAATACTTTTTGTATCTAAGATACAGATGAAGACAACATATATTTGGATAAAGATAAGATTTGTCTAATCATCTAATTGTCTAAATAATTTTATCTAGATATCAGCAAATATTGCCTGCAACGTTACTAGGGAAATAATATTGAGACTTATTAAGATGTTCCAGTCATGTATCTATGCAGATTGCTGACATCATCTTTAAATTCAAGCCATTTCCCTAAGATTTTAATTTTTGACATCAGATCTAAATTCAGCATTCTCAAAAAAAGCACACTCAATTCAAAGATTTGTTTCAATCGACAAAAAATCAATTTTTTTCGATATCTTTCTTTGAAGTAGGCCCCTTTTTTATTGAAAGCTTAATTTGATTAAAAGGTGTGAACAGAAAAGTTTCTCTATTAGTTTTGTGATAATTAATGAAAATAAATACAGAGAACTATTTAATATTTACAACATTTGAAACTTAACTTATCACTTTGTGATAAGTTTGATCCGACACACGAGCTTCAATAAACTTAAAATTAAACTCAACTGAACTTGAATTTGCTATTGTGATCTGCAACACACAAAATTTTCGTTATTTATGCACGGAAAGAATAGTTTTACTGAAGTATCTTAAAATTTCTGAAGTATCTAAATACAGATAATTTTGTTGGACCATAATTATGAAATAATTATGAAAAACACTCAAACTAATTATCAGAATATCAAAATATTTTATAATAATGCTCATCGTGTTCAAGTTTTTTCATAAATATTTTGATCTAACAAAATTATTTTTTATAAGATCTGTATTCAGTTAAATTTTTAGATATTTCAGAAAAATCTTTTCGTATGATAAAAAATAAACATTTTAAGAATTCATTTGAAAACACGCCAATATATATGAAATAATAAACGTCGTATCAGTTTTGCGTCGTTATCAAAAATTTGACATATCAATATTCAGTTACTTTAAATCAATAGAGCAATCGTTAGTGCAAATATTATATGTATAATTTATACTGTCATTCTTTTACCAAATCCAATTATTTCTGAAACAGAAACGAAAGGTCTTCAAATTACGCTTCTCTTCTCAATGCTGTTATTCTGTAACTGAACACATAATTTTTCATGACGCGATCTCCCGTTTTTAACCGCAATCCTATTTAACAGAATGAGAAATCACGCTTGACTAATCGTATAGATACTGAAAAGAATTAAATTACTTGCAAAGAGACATATTTTCTGTTACGAAAATGCGAACGTTTATAGAATATTGTACTTAATCTCTCAGATTTATGGAAAAAGTTGCTTTTGCATTATGAAATTGAAAAGATCTGAAAAAACTCCGGAAATACGATTATCTGCATTTCGTGGAAGAACTTCGTGAAAAATTTCATTGAAAACGAGGATATGATGATTTAACATCTATGAAGCATAAGAAAATGTTTTTTATTTATTATGATCGGTTCAATATCGCATAATGGTGTCAAAGTTCACTGTGTCAGTTATATATAGATCTTATCAAAGTGTGGTTATATGTTCTTAATATCATTTTTTTCATTTTAAGCAGTGCTTGGAGTTAGTAATATAGCACCGAGAAGAGATTCGGATTTTGTACAGTCTGTACATTATTCATACGAATGAACGAAGAAATTAAATCACGAAAACAAAAGTCTTAAAAAGAAACAGATGAAAAATATCAATGAAAATGAGAGATTAACAATACTAAGTTGAACAATATTTTTTTCATCTGGCTTCGTTTTGAAAAGCTTATCAAAAAAGCTTAAAAAAAATTGTGTTCAATTATAGAATAACATTGAGAAGAGAAACTTAATGAGACCGTCATGTTCGTTTTTGCTTCAGATATCATTTGTAAAAAATAATAGTAGTTACATACATACATAATTATATTGCATACATAATAAATAATAATATTTAAAAACTGCTTCGTTAATTTAAAGTAATTGAAAAATAGTCTTGAAAAAAAACTTATATAATGGACAGATTTATTATGTACATGACAACTAAATGTAGCATTCAAAATTATTATATATAAATTTATAAATTTATAAGTTATATAAAAATTCATCTAAAATGTCTGGTCTGTTATGCAGGGTGTTCGGAAATTCGCAAATCAGATATCATAACAAGAAAATTTTCAAAAAAGTAAGTTATCAAAGTGGTTGTATTTCTTGTCCCGAGCAATAATTTTTTAAATATAAGAATATAAAACTAATTATAACTTGTCACGCATCGATAGTGTTAGTGATAGCGAACTTTACGCAATCATTAATACATTTAGACAAATGATGGTGTACGTCAGTATCTATAATTATCTTAAAAAATACCAATTACTTGAAATTATTATTTATAAATATGCATTGATTTATGACTATGCAAATTTTAACATGAAATAATTCCATCGAAGTAACTTATTTAACAGAATGTCTAAAATCAATTCATATGATAACTTTAAGATATCTTTAAAAAAGTTCTTTAAAAAAAACATTTTTAAAATATTTCATAAAAAGAACTAAATAATTTGAATGTTGTGTTATAAGCTTTTTAAGTTTTTAAATTTCGTTCATTTTTAATAAAACTCTGCTAAATTTTGAAGTTCGTAGCGCTATTTGTTCTGACCCAATATTTACAAGATGTATGAACAGAATATCTAGATCAATTTTCATAGTTGGTAGTTTTCATATTTAAGACACACTTACTGTCTTAAGACATCATAAGTTAATTACAAATAAGTTAATTAGCATCATAAAACGATGATTTAAGATGAGCTTAAAATAAGAATTGACTATATGGAAAAAAAATAGACTGAATGATTCAGCAAAGCTATAGCTTGCTGCGCGAGTTCACATCTATGTTATCTATAACTAAAAAGATTTAATGGTATAACAAAGATATTATTTTTGTAAGTAATTATTAGAACCCCGGATTAATGTTCTGAGATCGTGTCAACCGTAGCTAACTGTCCCCCTTGTTATACTTCATCTTTCCATCGCTGTAACGCTATCGCTCCATCGCTCGCGACAGCTTTTGGCGAGTGGGAAAAATCGTGAAGAACGCGCTACGGTCGACTCGGTATGTCGGTCGGTGCATAATTCGCGCTCTAGTAGTAATTATCAATATGCTGATTTAATTAATTATTTGCTACAATGAAAATTGTTACTGTAACGTAATACTGTAAATTATATTTATTAAAATAGCTAAAGTATGCGCCATCTTACACTGAAAAAAAAATATAGTTAATTTTAATAAATATTTAGTTCAATCAACTGCCAACTAAACATTTACTTACGGTATGTAAATATTTGTTCAATAAAAAAAAGATTATTTAAATCAAATTAATATTTCTTGTATCAAATAAATATATCTATATATTTAATAAATATTGACAATATTCAACTAAATATTTATTAAAATTAATACGTTTTATTAAAAATTTTATTAAAAATTTTATATATTGGATTGATTGTTATAAAAAATTATTTTTTGTTGCAATTTGCATTGATAAATAATAGTTATAAAAAATCGCTAATTTTATTCAACTGTACAACTTTACTGACATAGAAAACTGACTATCCGTATATTGTGACTGTAGATTTGTTGAATCAGTGAAGTTTTAATTATTTTGAACAAATTTTTTTTTATTGGATATATAAATATCGGTCCTAGGAAAGATTTATAAATTGATATCCTTATAATATCGTTTATCTACTTACATCATTTTTGCCAACAGTGCGTTTATGCACAAAAATTATTGCCTACAGTTCGATTGCTTACACTTTTACGCACAAATAAAAATTTCAGAAACAAAGTCACATTTATCTACATGTATTATTATCTACAGCTCGATTATTTACATGCATTAAGCTAAGCTCCATAACCTTACTTTAAGAAATCGTAAACCGTAAACTGTAAGTTATAAATGACGATATATCGATCACAGAACTTATTATTTTAAGCTGTAAGAATTGGGTTTTGCTCAATTCGCTTAGGTTTAACGATTAAAGCCTAAAAACTGCAAAAACATAAACATAAAAATTTGTACGTAATAGTTATATTAAAACATGCAAAAAGTTTGAAATCAATAAACATTAATCTTCCTTATGAAAAAAAAATTACAAAAAATCATCTTGTTTTCGGTCTTCTAAGAATAAGTAGGAGACCTCCTTAAAGCACAAATTCTCTGCTTTAAAAATATGAATTTATTTATGCGATTTAAAAATGTAAGCCTATTCAGTTTGAGCTCCGGAGCCAAAACATAAAGCTATCGACGCAAAAAAATTCATTTCAATGTGGGTAAGATTTCAGGGACTGTAAAGTGTTGATATCTGAATAACACTTATCAATACTTTATAGTTTCTTAAAATCTTATATTGAATATTTTAGATCGATGACTACGTTTTGACTCGCGGAGTTTAAATTGGACAGGTCTGATGTAAGCAATCGAGCTGTAGGCAATAATTTTTGTGCGCAAACGAACTGTTGACAAAAATGATGTAGGCAAACAATGTTGTAAGCAAAAGGAGCCATCTCCCGGTCCTTAGTATCGTGACGCGCCGCGTCAAGTGGGTTTCATGCAAAACCTTTCGTTCGATTGAAACGCAATAAAAACGATTCCCTCGCGTTTCATGCAGTTTTGTCTTGCGTTAATGTTTCGTGTTTAACAAAACATTCCGTCTGCTCGTTTACGCTAATCACGGATGACGTGGCGATGCAGCCACGCATGCATTACCGGTAAACACGGCTTAACCGACTTTGCATGCGCACTCCGGTACGCATCGGAAGGAGCTCTTGAAAAATTGCCTCGGCAAACATCGCTTTCCGGTGATGGACGATGGAATGTACATACTACGTAAATGTGTGTATATCGCTGTGCCGTTGACGAGAACGTGAGCTGTGAGTCTTGTTCAAATGTTACGTATCAGCATTGGCTTCGAAGAACAGCGTCCTTCGCCGAGAGGATATTTGCTTTTTCTTTACTTGGCGAAATATTTGAAAGACGACGTCCTTCTGACGGGTTGCCCTCCATATAGAAAAGTATATACGCGGCGGTATATTGCTGTTTTCTCACGAAAATGATTGTGTAACATTTGCTTTTCCATATTAATAAAAATACGCGTTTGGAGAACAAAATATCGATAAGTTATTGCATAAGAATTACACAGAGGGAGACAATAAGATTTCCAACAAAGGGAGTCAACAGTTGGAGTCTGCTAAATAAATTAAACTATTAAATATTTTGTCGCACTTTCTTGCGACATAAATAGATACATTTTCGTTGATTTGCACAGATCATTTTTAATATTATTAAAAAATGACGAAACATTGATCTCGAATGCATTGGATATCTCCAAAAATAAATTTAAATAAAAATAAATAAACGAATTAGTTTCTTGTTGCGACACGAATATAATTTTATTAATTGATTTACATATCGTCTTCGATATTGACAGAATGACATTGATTTCGAAACAGATGGCTCATCAGGTTAAAAAGAAATCTGAACGCATTCAGAATAATTAACGTATAATTTCTTTATGAATGAGAAATTATCCTATGTATATACTATTAAAAATTTCATGAAATTTAATATACTTTTAATTTAATATATTTTTTTACACAATTTAAACTTAATTTAAATTTAATTTCATAACATTACATTAAATTTAATAAATTTATAACTGAAAAGTATTTTTTGTACAAAATGGCAATGATAGTGAAATTTAATGTACACATGTTCATTACATTTAATATAAATAACTACTATAACTTTATTTTCAGTAAAATCATTCATTACTTTTAATTTCGTTCATAATCAGCTTTATTTACATATAAAGGAAGTGGTTATATTTCTAACAGTATATATTTAAAATTTCGGAATAATATATAATGTCTAATTATCTCTATAAATTGAGCGAGATAAGACACAATATTTTTTGCATATGTTCATACAATGAGTTCATATAGTATGCAAAAAATATTTATATACAGAAAAGAAATTTTTAAAAAAAAACCTTATTAGAGAAAATCTTTTAGAACGTGCATATTAATTTACAAAGAATACAATAGATTATATATTTCTCAAAATTATTTTACTTATAAAAAGATATGTAATAATTGTAGAAAAGAAGATAATATTATGACCAGTGTAGTGGTTCCAGTAATAATGGTTCTTTTTAATATCTCCGCTTAAGTGACTAATTCTAGTGATTACTTACTGAATTATTTGTTCACTCGTTATTACATCATGACGTTAAAATGCGCAATAGCCAGCATTTACCATAACGCATTTTTATTTTCAAGTTGAAACGTTTTTAAGATAGGGTAACTCCGGCAAATATGCCGCGCTGGGATTTACGCCGCAAAAGTCAGAAAAAAATAAAAGGAGTGGGGGTAATTTTCCCGCAACTACTCTGTTACGTGTCTTTATGTTATATTAATATTGTGTTATAATTTCAGTTTCTTACTGTTAATATTTATGAAATTATTGTGAGTTGAATCGATTTGTCGCTGTGCTAAATAGCATCATAAATTATAATACAAAATAAAAATATAACCATATAATAACTGTAAGTAAATTTCTTAATATACCTTTATTTAAAAACAACAGCCGCCTCCCTGATTGTTCATAATATAAATTTACTATATATAAAATATTCTGAAGAACACACAATCCATGAGAAATTATCATTACGTACCTTCCTAACATTCCTACTTTATAAAAAGATATAAAATGATAGGACATACAAAAGAATGGTTATTTCATGATACATGAGTATAGAAGAAAGCATGTTGTATAACAAAATACAAGTACTTTGCTCTTCTATTCTTTGTTTACTTTGTTATCTTGTATATCCTACCTATTTAGGATGTATGTATTTTTAACAAGCGGGATTTATGCCCAAAGCATACAAAGTGCGCAGATTGAACTTAGTACACTAAATACAATAAAAACATTACATAAAATATGTACTTCATGTCATAATACTTGTAATACATCTGGGAAGATTGTAATTATTACTTCATATATATATATATATATATATTTATCTATTCTTATT
>NW_012130073.1:432590-437972 GCF_000143395.1 Atta cephalotes
ACATTATATATATATATATATATATATTATATATAATTATATATATAATTACATATATAATTAAAAAATAAAATAATAACCTCACAATTAAATTAATAATTCGATTTAATAATCATCGATTTAATAATATTACCAGCAACCTGTAAATACAAGTTATTGCAGAAAACGTATATCACTTCAGCTGAAATTTCGAATCCGGATTCAAACTCATCAATTGATATTGTTTATCGCATGTCGCCTAAAAAAAAAACTATCTCTCTAAAGCTAGCAGGACCAAATCAGCAGAAGCAAATCAGACTTATTAAAATTTTTAGTACTCATTTTGAACTAAATTGTACTATTATTGATAATTTTGTATTTTGTGCTATTTCGAAAAAAAATCGTGGCGGTACTAATATTAAGCTGGTAAGGACCAATTTAAAATAAAAGAAAAAAAAAAGAAAAATAATATCAGAAATCAATACAATTGAATTTGTATTATTCTGTACAAATACAATTCTATGTTGAGTGTCATTTCCAAGAAAATAGTGGCGCTGCTAATTTAATAGTTAAGCTGGCTGGACCTTAAAAAAAACAATACAAGAACAAAAATTAACACAACTGAATTTAAATAATTAAATTTAAATAATTAACTGAATACTAATTCGTACTGTTGAAAGTAAGTTAATATTTTACATGTTTTCTCCTTAAATGATTTTATTAGTATATATAATACTTACAATCTATGAAGTATTCCATCTCAAATCGGGCACCTTTGAAACATCATTTTATTTTTTGTTAAATATGCTAACATATGTACAGATAATAATATGAGACACGTTTTTCGCGAAAAAATATAAGATTTTTTTTTTATAAGCGTCTATTAAGCTGACACTTCAGCACAATCGAATAAAAGTTGCATAGAAATTTAGTGCTTTTTTGTTGCTAATTTGTTGCTAATTAGTACTCACTTCCCGATATTATTGCTTCATCCCCCCAACCTTCGAAAACCCCTAACCCCGAATCAGCACACCACCTATAAATTGTTAATTCTCGAAATATCTTAAATTTTTAAAATATCTCGGGAATCGCGAGCAACAAAATCAGAGAACAGTAATCAATCGAAATATTTCGATGATTTCGTTAAAATCATTTGATATGTATTTTGCGAGAAAAGTGTGAAATTTTTTTTGAGAAATTATTCATGTTTGTAAGTTGCATAAATTTTTAAAAAACATCACTCATGCGAACATTTAAATAATTATCGAAACTATTAGTTGTATAAAAAAAATTTAATATTTTCCGAGATTAAAAATCTGATTCTAAAGAAATCCTTAAATTGTTCTATCGGGTTATTGTTAATTTATCATTTTCATATAAACAAATTCTCCATTTATTTACAATTTTTATGAACATTTTTCATCATTAACTCACCAATTCAAAAATTTTGTAAAAATTTCATATTATCATTTCAATTATGAAGTAATCCTAAAAATTTCAAAGCGTCAATAATTTTATAAAAAAAAATCTCACATTTTTTTCGCGAAAAACGATGGAATTCGAAAAGTTCCGGCTGAAGTGTGATATTTTTCGCATATATCAGGTTTTTAAGATAAGTTTTTAAGATAACATTATTATTAAATCGACGATCAATTAATTTATATTCGTACAAAAAAAATTTCATGTTTTTCAAAAATTTCGAAAACTCTACTTGAGTTATTTTGATATCCTAGAATTATGATTCCTACTTATGAACAGAAAGTTTAGAAAATGTGAAACTGTTTTGATGTGTATGTCGAAATGAAATTTTCAATCAATGTTTTGATTTCTTATGGCATTTCTTACGGAATGTTTCAGTAGCATTTAACGACATAGTCTCAAACATTTCCATTATAATTTTCTAAGAGTTTGTAAAATATTTAATCAGCAGATGTTTGCCAGGTTTTTGCAACGTGCTTTCAAACAGTGCAATCATCAGTAAAATTTTTCATAAACAGTGTAACAGTTGTGATAAAACTTTTCATAAACAGAAATAACACAATCTCTCACTAATAATTTTCACCATGGTGCACGTATCCATCTGTCAACGTGAACGATGTTGACGATCGCGAATTCACCTTGTCCACGTACAGGTGATAATGAACGAAGCAAGACGCGATCGACGCAAACGCAAATCGACTAATCAATCAAGACAACTCACAAAAAAGGAAGAGTCATTCAGCGCACATTGATTCGTAATGTGCCAAACCGCGAATACGAATTGGATATAAAGAATTGAATCGATAGAAACAACCGTGGCTCCTTCCTTATAGGTGCAAACCCGTAGAAGAGATGGTGGAAGTGCTCTTGGATCGAATCGATGGTCAGGAGGTAACTATCGTTGAGTCGGATTGCATACCAGACTCGCCAACAGAGAATTCACCGGTCAATGAGAAGCTATCGCCGATCCAAGAATTTTACAATGGTCAAAGTATTTTCATCACCGGCGGCACCGGTTTCATGGGTAAGCTGCTCATCGAAAAGCTCCTCAGAACGTGTCCTGGAGTGACATCAATTTACTTACTAGTACGTCCGAAGAAAGGCAAAGACGTACACCAACGTACCGAAGAGATCTTTGATGACACAGTGAGTCTTTAAATTTTAAACTTTAGAAACAAGCAAACCCTTATCATATTTGATAAATTTTTTAATAGTTATATTTTGAATCGTCTAAATTTTGCCTTGATAAACAGATTTAATTTTTATTCAAATTCGTAATGTTAAAATATTATAATTTGAGAAAATAAATCAAACATCTTAATTATCTATATCTCATAACAAATTTCCACGTATAATACATGCGTCATCAATGAATATCACTTTGACATCAGCGTTTTTTTGAAATTAGAAGATTATTTTCAATATTTTTATTATCTTATTGAATCGATTAATAAAATAATGGCTTTCTAAATTTAATTGATGGGTTCACTTTAATTTACGCAGGTATTTTCAAAACTTAGAGACGAACAGCCCAAGTTCCGACATCAGATCGTTGCTATAGCGGGAGACTGCAGTCAACTGAATCTCGGAATATCTGCGCAAGATCGGGCCACTCTTATCCGGGAAGTTTCGATTGTTTTCCATGTCGCAGCTACGGTTAGATTTGACGAGAAATTGAAATTAGCAGTGCCCATTAACGTCAGAAGTACAAGAGACGTTGTAAATCTCTGCAAGGAGATCACAAATTTGAAGGTATCATACATCAGATATTCAAGAAACGAAAAACTATAATGAAATATTTTTTACTCAATTGATCGACTTACTTTAAAATAATATTATTTTTAATTCTAATTCAAATAACGCTCTGATGAAAACTTTTCTTATAATTCTCATATAATTTTTCGGAATTTCTGTACAATTCGAAATTTTTCAGAATGTAATTTTTGTATAAAGTTTATACTTTTTAAATAATATCTTAGATTTTTTTATACAAATTAGAATAATTTTCAGATGTGTATGCACGCACGCGTGTGAATTCTATACACATAATTTTGAAATATTTTAAGATTAATATTTTCTTAGAGTTCTCCTTTCATAACTCTCAAAAAAAAACTTTCAAAATCTGAAGAAATGTAAGATATTTCTTCAAAAATCTTCATAGATTAAAAATATTAAATATTTTTTTAAATCTTATAAAATATCAGAATTTTTCACCAGAGCAGAGTTAGGAATTATTATTAGTTGTGTTTTCTCATATCGTATGCATTTATGATAAATCATATCTATTTGTGTAAACGACGCAATTTAATGCAATTTTTCAGTCTTTTATACACGTATCAACTGCGTATGCAAATTGTCCACAAAGTGTAATCGAAGAAAAGTTTTATGATCCGCCAATGGATTCCGATAAATTAATTGCATTGATTGAATGCGTCGAAGATAAATTGGCTGAAGATATCACTCCGCAGTAAGTGAAATATTTTCGATTAAATTCTTTTAGTGCACACGGAGAGAGAACTTCATATTCTAATCTTTACAGATTATTAGGAAAATGGCCTAATACCTATACTTTTACGAAAGCAGTTGCCGAGAATGTGATCAGGAAGCAAGTTGGTGATCTGCCGGTCGGCATTTTTCGTCCTGCTATTGGTATATACATATACATAATTATTATTTTTAATTAAATAAGAGAAATCCTATATTCAATCAAAACAGATCTTAATATTTAAATTTTCTTAATATTTAAAATTTTTTAATGTAAATTTATATACATATCTGATTCTGCAAATCACGCGCTGAAAGCTTTTTTTGCAGTCTTGAAACGCAATTGTGAACTAAAATATATAGCATATTATTTATTAAACTGATAAATATAATATATATAATTTATAATGATAATAAGTATCTTTATAAGAATATCAATAATCTAAATGTTAATGAGAATCATAAATTTGCGAATAATTTATTGCAACAAATATTGCCTTAGTTACTAAGATTCGATTACCGAGATTAAATGGTAAGAATGTCAAGATTCGAATCCTGACTGAAGCAATATTTTTCGCAATAAATTATTTGTAGATTTATGATTCTTGATTTATGATTTATGATTACATTTCAGTCGAAAAAGATTTCGGTGCGAGGTTTGCAGAATTAAGTATGTATACAAATTCACATGTATATTCAAATTTTAAACTCTAACATCTGTTTTGATCGAATATATAGGACTTCTCTTATTTAATTAGATTTATTCTTATCGATCCAAATTCATATCAATTGTTTATTATTTTTATTCATAATAATATTCAAAATTAGATAAAATATTAAATCATTATGTATTAATATTATATTTTAGTATGCAATATATAAATCAAAATATATAAGAGCTTTTGGTAAGAAATTTTTAAGAAATCTTTTTTGGAAAAAGAACCATTTTCAAGATACTATATTGTTATAATAATAGAGATAATATTATATAATAGTATTAATAATTTATATAATAATAATAATACAAAATTATATCGGCAACAATAAATTTAACTGAAAACTGTCTAAACTGTACAGGTAATTTTATTTTCAGTGATCTCAACATATCAGGAACCGACACGAGGTTGGATCGACAATTTATACGGTCCAACAGGAGTTGCTGCCGGTGCTGGAACTGGATTGCTGCGATCGATCCATTGTAATGGCTCGGTACACGCAAACGTAGTACCTGCCGATTTAGCAGTCAATGCTTTAATTGCATGTGCATGGGATGTAGCGAATGATCAAAGGTGTGCATTATCATTTTTTAATCTTTTTCTGCATCACGTGCAGTTTGACGTCAGAATGGCAATATGCATATGTACATATGTGTGTGTGTGTGTGTGTGTGTGTGTGTGTGTGTGTGTGTGTGTGTGTGTGTGTGTGTGTGTGTGTGTGTGT
>NW_012130073.1:439844-445232 GCF_000143395.1 Atta cephalotes
TCTCTCTCTCTCTCTCTCTCTCTCTCTCTCTCTCTCTCTCTCTCTCTTCATATATTTTTAATTATTAAAATTTCTTTCATATGGAACTATTTTACCAAAATAGTATATAGAATATTAAAGATATTTTTCCTGTTATTAATCCCTCAAAGTTTGAATAATTTGATTAAAGAATAATCATGAATTAGTTTTCAAACATCTAAAATAGAAGCTGATATTCGTTGCATCAAGTAGACCGTAAATTAAAATCATTATTAGTAATGAATTAAAATATGTAAGAAATTATATTGCTATTTTTGCGCCCCTTCAAAATTTTTACGTAAGGCAATTGCCTCGCTCGTCATACTTTTATCCCGGCGTTATTTATGCAGATCACTATTTAACACAGACTGTATATTAAAGGTTACTTAAGGTTTATAAGAAGATACACAAATTTATGGATGTGCTGAACTATTTTGCCACGCAAGAATGGAAATTTACCAATGATCGATTACACGCATTGATAGGGAAGCTCACATTCAAAGACCGTGAAAAGTTCTATTGCGATATACGAGATGTCGATTGGAATGTTTATTTTGAAACTTATATTCGCGGAATAAGGGTGTATCTCATTAAGGATCCCATAGATACCTTGCCGCAGGCACTCGTCAAATGGCAAAGGTACGAAGTTTTCAATAATTTTTGGAAAACATCCTTTATAGTTCACTTTTCTAATCCTATATATGTTTTCATAACAAACTGAAAATTTTCATTTAACTTCTTGTCTCCTTTTCTTTACTTTATTTTGTCATATCTTATATTTCAAATTTCTTTTAGTTTATTAAAAAAAATAGAGGCAAATCAGCATATTTTCTAAACTGTATATGTTTTTACACTCTAATATGTTTTTATTCTTTGTTTTTTATTCTTTTTATAAAATATACTTAAAATTGAAAATGTTATATTTTAAAACTCTGAATTAAAACATTACATTAGAATATGTATATCTATATGTATATCTAATTTCATTATTTACTTACAAAAACAGATAAGAAACAACTCTTATTATAGATTATATTGGAGTCATCAAGTACTGAAACTCATACTGGCTTACATCGCCATGAGGCTCTTCTGGACGGCTATAACTATGCTCTTTGATTTTTTTTATCCAAAAGTGTGACAGAAATGGTAGGAATAAGACCGCAAAAATCCAAGACATACATCTTGGAGATACAGGATCGAATGGTGGAGGGTGATATCTTGTGTTTTTAAGGAAAAGGCGTGACTGGACTCTCAGAGAAGCGTGAAACTTTCGTCAGAAAGGTATGGAAGAACTAGCAGAGAGGCAGGTCGTAAGCCTATATACAAAACAGACAAAATATTGCGAAACGAAAATGTAATGTATGAGTGATATGTGATAGGGAGAGAACAACAGCAATTTGATCGTATTCTCCAATGATCTTCAATAATCTTCACACAGATAAAACTGTTTGTAAAAATAAAACGTTATCTTATGTTCAAAGGCTTGGTAGATATTATCTGAGAGAAGAGTTTAATTTTCGATACTAATGACAACTATATCGTCTAACATTGAATGCCCATTATACTATATAATGACGGTTATAGTGTTGAACGCTCGCCGCGTTGCATTAATAACGACTTTTAGCTTAACAATTTTTTATTACTTTTTTGTTATT
The DNA here is from genome assembly GCF_000143395.1 of Atta cephalotes. Taxonomy (NCBI): domain Eukaryota; kingdom Metazoa; phylum Arthropoda; class Insecta; order Hymenoptera; family Formicidae; genus Atta; species Atta cephalotes. The sequence continues at coordinate 441,518 of NW_012130073.1, forward strand.
ACTATGGCTAAGGTCCATTTGATGTTTCGAAGCATTCGTAGCGCCAAGTGGATCGCACCTTATAAAACATGTTAAAGTATTATTCTTTTCCATATTCAATACTTTACATTACACAAAATTTAATTGTTATGTTCCTTCTTCGATGAAGTGACGTTCGTATCATAGTTGTCCCATACAATGATAGTGTACTCGAGATTCGACTGTCCGTGCAGCGGAGACATATCTAGTGACGAAAAATAAAGCTGTATCGAAAAGGTTAACTTAGCCGGCGCGCAGTGCTTGTTTCACAAGATGCATTATATTTAATTTTCAATATTATAAGACGCGACGAGTATAGAATATTATATCGCTTATTTGTTACAATAACGACATAATTCAAAAATCAAAGTTTTCTAAAAAATAAGTTTTAATGTTTTGAATCATTAAAATGTTATATTAATTTTAAAATATAATTTTGATAAACAATTAATTCAGGACAAACGAGAGTAAATGCAGTAATTGAAGCATGATATTCTTACAAACAATTTTAATTTTTCTTCTTATACATAAGATTCAGAGATTCTATTCGTAGATTCATACGTTTCGACTCGGTTTAGAATCATTTTCAGCGAAATTTAGTCGAACATAATATGTACGAGTACATAATAAAGAGATTGAATGTTAAATAAAAAACAATATATGTCAGTGACAATTATATAAACAAAGAACGAAAAACTAAAAAAACATAAATATTCCGCAAACATACTAAGCTTCTAAGAATAAACATAATCATTTTCGTATATTATTTAAAATTAAAAGATATGTATGATATAAATAATCTGTATCTATTTGTATATTAAGACTTAATTTGAATCTGAATATGGAGCATATTTCAGATATTAATGTTCTTCCTAAAAAACGTTCTAATATCTTAAAATTTTCCCAGTCAAATTCATATTTTAATGATATTCTGTAATCTGTAATTATACTGATTTAGTATCTGTGGTGCTATTAATATGGCGACGATGTTCTTGGATTCTTGTTTTTAGTAGTTTGTCTGTTTGCCCTACATAAAAATGCATTGTAATCTTTGCACTCTATTTTATATACTATATATTTTTTATTATATTCTTTAGGGAGAATGTCTCTGTGTGTTTTGATAAAATAACTGAGTTTATTTAAATTATAAAAAGTTCCATGTTAAAATTTTTTTGTAACATCCTTAAATTTATATTAGAAATTGAAGGGATGTAGGGCAATAAAAACCATAATGGAGGGATTTCTTTTTTATGTAAATCCATGGATAATTGTGTCTTTTTATTAAAGAGTTTTTAATTTTAAATTTATAGTTTGAAAAATAAATTTAAATGGATAGTTATTTTCAAGTAAAGTGTTTACAATGAATCCAAAATTCTTCATCTATCATGATATTTAAAATGAGATATAAAAAAACCTTTGTCTATCATTCTCATGATAATACCTTTTTTGTGATAATGGATTTGCAAATAAAAAATTTTGATAATAATTGATATATGTATAAGAAGAATAAAGAAATGGTCTTTTAAAACATATTTTTTCTTTTTTTCTTCATGTTTTCGTTCTTTTTTTTCAAGAATTTTTTCAAAGATAATATTTTTTAACAAAATTTCATAAGATCGCAAGTACGAGTAAGTGAGTACACAATAAGTAATGAAAAAGCTGTAAATAATTTATTGTGAAAAGTATATAATTTTTTACTTATATTGTTAGTGTAATAAATAAGCGATATATAGAACGCGTTAAGTTCAACAAATTACAACAATATATATAAATAAACAATTTAGCATAATATATAAGTATGATTCTAGAGAGTTCTGTTTGAGGATGCATATTTTGAATCATAAATAATGATCCATGAGTATAGTATGTTATTCTGATCGAATTAAGTTAACATCTATGTCTTATAATATATATTGATAATGTATTAAATAAAATTATCATAGGCGATAGCGTTGTAGCAATTGAATAATATTTGAAAGTGATAGCGTACAAAACAAAAATTCATATCTGAAAAAACTTTGCTCATGTATCCTTTCACTTACCTTTCACCTTTTGATGAATTAATGAAAATTATATTAATAAAAATATTTTAAAATATTTTAATATCCCAAAAGCATTAAAAATTTGAAGATATAAATATTTTAACGTTTAAATCTTATAAGCAAAATGGACGAGAAATAAATCTTTTACTTATCTAAGACCCGATTACGCCAACATTATTTTAACTGCGAGGTTTAAAACTCTCTTTTTTTAAAAGCGAGAAAAAAATAGAAAGGGAGAATTTTAAGCCTTGCTTAAAGTTAAAATAATGTTGGTGCAATCGGACCTAAGCTAAGTAAAGTTTAATTTTGCCGTACGTTTAATTCTCATTAATTTTACATCAGTTTTTATTTTGACAAAATATTAATGTACAAACAACTGTTTTTCGCGACGGTTAGAAGAATTATTGTCATAGAAGAAAAAATTAATTAAAATCAAGGTTCAAACTTCTTATGATTTTACACAGTTTGATTAAACTCATGAGCATGCCACCTGTTGTCACTTATACTTATTTTATGAATCAGCATTTTCGGTGTATGCATGATCGTTTCAACAAATATAAAGTAAGAGATAATAAATATGCATGACTGTTTCGCGAGAAGATAAAAAGAGAAATATACTTATGCTTAATAGTTTATATTTGATAATACAATCCAACAAAAGAAAATTAGTCATTTCCCGTAGTTTTTTAAACGCTAAAATCAAATTCGATTGTAGAATTACTATATGACACAATTTTGAGAAATTTATAATTAAAGTTGCAAAAAGGACTATTTTCATATATTTCCTAATTTACAGCATACTTTTCCACAAAAGATCCCATGTTTAACAATAAATAACTTGTTAACTATAACGGACATAAAAAATTCCTTTTGAAGATTGAAAATCATCATAACATACTATAAATTTTGATTGCAAGAACACTTCTCCAGCACGTAGCATTTTGTAGTTATAATATGACAAAATTTGTGAAAATAGTCCTTTTTTTGTAAAATTAATCCTTTTTTAATTGCAATTTCTCAAAATTGACGTGATAGAACATTCTACAACCAGATTCAAATTCAACATTCAAAAATACTACGGGAAATAACTAGAAGGGTTTTGGCATTCAAAAAAGTTTTTTTTGTTGAATTGTATAATCGTACTTTGTTTTTTTAGATATGCACATGATCTACGACCGAACCAAAGCCTCTCAATGAGAGAAATATTTTGTTGAAAATTGCGGCAAATGAAACGTATGTATGTATATACATGCATGCGCGACTATGCTTGTGCATGCATACGGCGCGGGTATATATGTATAGCGATGCATAGTGAATAAATGTCGAGATGCGACGGTTATTTAGATATTAATCCGTTACAAACGAATGCAAGTTTTTAATTCAGATGTTAATCAGAAAGTTTTAGGGCCCTATTTTGTAATCCTTAATAATATACATATATTAAATTATTGTCGCAAAACTTTTCTTATTCAAGAGGAGCCAAGATACACGCACACATACATATAAGGTGTTTCTTGAGATGGGTTAAAGCCACATTGGAGGCGGAGAATGGATCAAAGGAATAAAAAATTCTTATACTATTTTAAGAACGAGTGTGGACCATCTTATGAATTCGCGCGGCGCGGCTTAACCGCATATTGGCTTAGACATTTTTT
>NW_012130073.1:447346-459390 GCF_000143395.1 Atta cephalotes
ACCTTATTTTTTTATTAAACGCTGGTTTTACAATGCGTAATGTAGAATATTTTTTTATTTTATTTAATTAAATGCTTCATTTTGTTACATGTAAGAATTGATGAAGACCAAGTAAAGATCGAAAACGTTATTTTTTGTATTAGTAAATTAATTAATAAAAAAATTTGTTTACATTTATACCACAGTATTGCTCCTTTCTGGCTGCTTTTTTTTAAACTTTACTTTGCAAAAAAACAAACAATTATGTATATACAGGGTGTCTCAAAATTCGAGGATAATATTATTGCAGCATAAAACTTCGTGAAAAATTAAATAATAAAATTGTACACCATTTTTTCCGTAAAGTCCTTTTTTAAGTATAAACGTTTAAAGTTTGTGTTTTTTGACCAATGTTTGTGTCACACCAAGTGCGTAAATTACGCGGCTGATAGACGCGACGCGAGGCAACTCCACTGTCTGGGACGGTATTGCCCGCATCCCTTGTGCATTAATCGTGGTTAATACATCGGCTTATTGGTTTGCTAAATGCTAGATGCTAGTCTCACGAGGCAAGCTCCACAGACCGGTAAACGTGATGAGAATGAGTATTGCAATGATCTCATATATCGGACCGTATCCCATATGTAAGTAAATTTCGATTCAAAGAAGAAATTCCGAAAAAAAAAACGCAATATCTCTTGTACGTGCCGTGAAGAAGCTACAACAGAAATATTAAATGATTAACGAAAAATTAAAAGATTATTAAAAGGAAAAAATTAAAATAGAGCCAAGACGGAAGAAATGTTACAGAAGGGAGGTTCCATAACGTGTAACAAAGAAATTAAGAAGAATCTTTCGATAATCTTTCGATTTGAAATATATGTTCGTTAATATTAAATATTTATTTCAACATTATTCTTTCTGCTATTCTAGAAGGCGTTAAGAACTTGCTTCTGATTTCCCTACTGTAACTTTCTTCTCCGATTTTCCTCCTGTAATAAATTTTCCGTATCGCATACCTTCATCTCTCTTCAGATAAATCTTCTTATTATCTCGAGAATCACTTTGCATTTCGACTGCAATTTTTTCATGGCATATGCAAGAGACAGTATGTATTGCGCGAAGTGACAATTTACTACGATCGATGCGATAGATATGGGATCGACAATGAGATCGTTACGAATACATCCGGCATCTTCTCGTACATCTTCTCATATCACGTTTAACGCGCGTCTAATGTCGATGAGACTTTCCCACATAACCATAATAAGTGAAGAGATGGACGGAATAAAAACTTAATTACAAAATCTTGATATTAATACAAATTAAAATAACAAATTGCTACTTTTTTATTATATATACCAATGAGTACAATATTAAATGAATTTATGTCTTTAAGAAGTTATATGTTACAATACTTCTGTATTATAATCAATATTACATGAAAAAGCTAATTGCCAGAAAAAGGGCCTAAATAGAATTGTGCCTTTTTTCCGCTCATCCTCTCAATTTCTAAATCATAAACATTGATTAAAAAGTCATTTATCCATGTATGATAGTATGCATATAGCAGTAATGTTTTATTTAATATCTATCATTGCACGCGCATAATATGTGACGACTTTTTAACCAACACTTATCATTAGTCAAACTTTAAAATATTCATACTTAAAAAATTACTTCATTAAGAAAAAAATAGACTTACATTTTTATTATACTTAATTTTTCAAGTTGCAATAATATTGTCCTCAAATTTCGAGATCTTACATATATATATATATATATATACATATAAAAAGTTCATCCATGAATCATATAACGCTATTCCTGATAAAAATTGAGTCGAAAAATCCTCTATCATACATTTTACAACTTTCATAATATGAAGTTAATTGTTGGGCGGCCGAATACGCGATTATTCGGCAATTTTTAAAAATTAATATTTCGTCAATCATTGCAAAAATTGCAAGATTGTAGAGAACTTTTCAACTCAATTTTTGGTCAAATAGTGCTACATCATTTCGTGAGCAGATTTTAAAAAATATTCTATATAATTTTTTTATTCCATCTGGAGAAAATTTTTTTACAACTAAAATTCTGCATAGAATTTTTCAAAATTTCTATATAAATTTCAGAATTTCTGTATGATTTTATAACTTTTTAAAAAATTTCTCATATTTTTTATACAAATTGGAATACTTTTCAGAAATGTTAAAAAAGTCTACATATTTTTATAATATTTTGTAAATATATAAATTTTGAAATATATTCTAAAATTTCTTATTTTATATTTTAATTTGTGGAAAAATTTATAAAATCTGAAAAAGTTCAAGATACTTTTTCAGAAGTTTTCATAAATTTAAAATAAATATGATAAACATTTTAAAATATTGCGAGATATTATGAGAAAATTTTTTTCATCAGAAAACATTAATCCTATAACAACACCTATACACTCTTTGTCGTAAACTCAATAACTGTTAGAGTGGTACTGAGTTTGCGACAATTTTATAACTATTTTATGACTATTTTATTGTTAATAAATGACAATTATCATTTATAAAAAAGAAAAGATGTGATAAAAATAATAATATCATTTAAGGATTGCAGAATAAGATCCATAAATTTCGAAGCGCTACAATGACCGTCAATTTATCTGTAGAACAAAATTTTATCGGTGATTAATGAGCAAAGTTATAAATAGATAAAAGAATCGAACATTCAATTCTATCGAAGAATAGTACTAGATATTTAGTTTGCACTCTCACGTTCCTCGATATCATTGAATCGAAGAGCGTCGTTAATATTTTTTCTATCAGGAACGGCTTATTATTTATATTTTCACTTTTTAATATTACCGAGATTAATTGTTAAAATTACATTGTTAAATAAAAATCGTGACAGAGATCGGAATAAAAAAATAAGTTTGGCCCATGAGGGGATCGAACCCGCGACCTTCGCGTTATTAGCACGACGCTCTAACCAATTGAGCTAATGGGCCAGACGTTCAACAGTCGCACAGTAATTCCTTTCGAATTTGTGATCTCTGAAATATTTGCGTAAGAATAAAAAAGGTAATCGCGAATTAATTAAACAACCATATTTACGTCATTTATTCAACAACTGCAAATAAAAAAGTTAAAATAATCGTTCCTAATATTTTTTCTAGTTCTTTGTTCACGCCTATTTTTAGACATGCGTGTAATAATTGAGTTTCAATTTAAATACAATCGGTGGGCACAGAAGGGATTTGCGAAGGGATTAGAGAGATGTGTATAGCGAATATGCGTTTTAATAGTATCACCCGATAAAAAAGTCTACGTATGAATATAAACACACATATGTAAGCACACACGTACACACAAAATTATATACATAAAATGTGTCCAAATATGTTTCCTTTTGTATAAATTCTGTTTGCATATACGGGAAATAATAAATAAAATTAAGGAATAATTACAGAAGAATAATTTTCACTCTGTTTTCTTCATAAAAAGTAACGTTTCAAATAAATTAGAAGAAATTATCCAAATATAATTACATGTACAATAATAATACATAAAATTACACGAAAAAAAAAATAGATTGAGTGATTTAGCAAGGCTATGTACATAGTTTGCTGCGCGACTTCAATATCTATATAATTAAAAAAATTTAGTGGTATAACAAAAAAATTATATGCATAAACAATTATTATTGCTAATTCAGCTAATTCTTTGCTACAATGAAAATTGCTAATGTAACAAGTTTCCTTCATTACAAAGCAAAATACATCATTTTAGTTAACATATTTTATTAAAATTTTTTATAAAAATTTTGATTTATATATTGGATTGATTTTCATAAAAGATAATTACCTTTTCTATTAATTTTCTGTGTTATTTAAATATGATTACCTATAATTGCTAATTTTATTCAGATATACAACTTTGCTGCTTTAACATAAAAAAACAAAACTATCTATCTATCTATCTATCTACACACAAAATAAACTATCGGGTATTATGCCCATAAATTCGCTGAATTAGTGAAGTTTTTAGTTTTTTAATAAATCTCTTTTTTCCGTGTGTGTATTTATTAGAATATTAAGTAATCGCAATTTTTTTTGTATATTGTTATATAGATTATTTGATTATATTATAGATTATTTTTACGGGGCATATAGTTGTTATTATTGCAAAATATCTTTTGTTGTAAGTTCACACAAGATTGTGTAAAATAAAGATGTTTGTTATAGAAATATACGAGTGTTGTTGATACGCATCCTAGATACCTATTACGGAATATGTCGGAATAAAGTACGATCGAAATTATTCCGTTTTCTCTAAAAAATCATACTAAAAATTTAGAGAATTGAGTAATTCCGATCGGAATTTATTCCGACATTTCCCATAAGTACGCATTATGAAATTATTTAGAATAAGTTCCAATCAGAATTCAATTATTCTCTAGATTTCTATTGTAATTTGTAGAGAAAATAATTCTAATCGGAATCCATTCCATTTCCTGTTTCATTTTTCTTTTATTTTTTCTCAAAATTCCTTGAAAAATGATATTACAAATGATTACAAATGATATTACAAATTACAAATGTACCAACAAAGTATAAAATATTAAAATTACAACTGCAGTCATAAATGAACTTTCAAATCAGTTAAAAGAGGCCGATGGAAACGCGCTGACACAACTAATTGTCAATGGATTAAGACATCGCAGTCGACGTCAGTTGGCTCATCTTGAGCATACTAAATACATATTTAATACTGACGAAACAAGCAGGATGCACATATAGACGCAGCACAATGGACAATGGAGACATTATAATGAATTGCAGATCGAACTAGTTACTAGATCATTATTTAAATATAACTTATTATAAAGAACACAATTTGATTACTTATTATCTAAATTAGTAATAGGCCACTGCGATCTATGGGCTGTAAGTATGTGACTAATTTAATGTTCTACGGCCTGCTGGCTTATCATCGAAAATATATATAATTGTATTTTCTATTTTATGTAAACTATTAAAATAATAATCCAAATACGAGAAGCGCCATTTGACCATCAAGATATTAAACTAACAGAACGTATCCTTTTAAATGAATTTATCTTAGAAATATAATTGCGCGCCATTATCTGGACTGTCAACATAATCCGTCTGAAATATTTAATAATTCCCTCAAATTTAATTACATTTTAAAACTTGTAAAGAGCTTATTGCGAAAAATATAGTCAACCCTTCTATAACTGATTCATGTTGTATCGAAATCGTGCTAAAATTTAAAAGCAAAGAAAAACCTGATTTGTTCTTTTTCTATATTTTAAGACTAAATTTCTAGCAGCACGTCATTCATTTTCCTTCTTTTTTCTCACATTGGGGAGATAAACAATGCAAGGAGTTCAGTCAGGGTATAGAAAAAGAACAAGCTTAAAGCGTCGAAAAATTGATGTGGTGCGAGTCACATCAATTTTTTAATAAGACACGATTAATTTTTATTTTTATTTTATTTTAAAATGTTACAGATACTCATTCTTTATGTTTTACAGTGTGTCCTGGACAAACTTAAATCCGGAACTTAAATCTTTGGTAGAGAAAGTTGACAATTTGTCGGCCGGTATTCATAATTGATTTTACACGCTATATCAAACTCGTATGCACGATAAATCCCATAATAAGAGATATTCAGGATTAAGTATAATCTATTTTAACTTATCCATTTTAAGGCAAAATATGTGTGGAATGTTATACATATATTTATCTATACATTGTTATTAAATTTATACATATATATATAATACATATATATAATTTATGCATCTATGATATATTAATAAAATTACCACATCCGTTACCTCATATAAAAATATAATTTATTCGTTATTCACTTACCGACTCGATGCGCAACAATGGAGTTACATCTGCAACGTCGCAACGATAATTCTGTAATAAAAAAAATTAAAATCCAAATTAAAACAGTAGTAGTAAAGAAATAATTATTTAAAAAAAACAATTATTATATAAACACATGCAGTTTTCTGAAAAATAATCATGCAATTTTGAAAATATAATTTTTATAGATATCTAATTTTGTATCCATTATTTAATTAGACAATATAAAATATATAATATATAAATATATAAAATAATTATATATTTTCTAAAGGAGATTTTAACAAGAATAAAATTGTATAAAATTTTTTAATAATTTTTAAGTAACTCTCCTTTTTTTTAATTAATTATATTTAAATCATTATCAAATAAAATGATTTAACAAACAAAAAAAGATTAATTGTATACAAGTAAAAAATAATATTTACCGCAAAGTTGCTCCACCGGTGCTCGATGTCTCTTCCAGATCTGCTCCTCTTCTCAGAATTGGGTTGACATCCTCTCGTACAGGACACTCGCGTAAAACACAAATAATATACTATAATCGCGCGCGGACAATAACTTAAGTCCAATAACTTAAACAGCACTCCCGAAGCAAACGCGCGCCGTGACAAATCAGCTGCGGTTCATTTTCAATTAAATCGGCAATGAACGTACATTAGCTTCTCCATCGTTGAATTTTTCCAGGACGAGAATGATTTTACTTAAACATCTAAAAATTTACCTAGATACATCATTCAGATAGGTCCGAAAATTTATGGATTAAAGAAAGTTCTTTTCGTATATCCTCCGGGTACTGAACTCTCCCACACATCAAAGTCGCACCTGCAAGAGGAAAAATATCATCTGAAAAATATCGTATACAGTTGTTATGTATATTATGTAATTATCGGTTAACTTTTAGAAATGAATATCAACCACATATTATTGCGACATAAATTCAAAGCAGATAAAAAGGCTGAATCTATTATTACAGTGTCTGTAAGATTAAGGTCAACGAAATGGACTAAAAATTAATAAAAAAAAAGCGAAATATTTCTTTTATTAAACAGTTCCAAAATTATTAATTTTTTATACGGATCGTATCACAAAAGATGCACAAAAACGAAAAATTAATTAAAAATTAATTATACAAATTATATTAATTGTGAAAGCAGGAATCGCATGAATTGCGTTATTTGCATGAGAGTATTTAACATTCCTTTTTTATGACTCGTATGATATCGTTCAAATAATTCCTAGTGTCATCTGTAATTATCGCAAAATCGTAACAAATTTTGTTTTCCATCGCGTTTTGATTCCAAATGAATAAGCCAAATGAAATATATATCTGTTCTGTGATACATGTTCTGTGATCGTCATCTCGAGTCTTTTATGAATAATTAATCGCGCGAGCTAGTAATCATATATTGTGAGTATTCATAAGTACAATAGTTCGTATTATATTTATTTATTTATTTATTTTAGCATTTTTCACAATTATGTTTCAAAAAGATATGTGATTAAGAGCAGCACATGATACAGCTACCTGGCTGTACGAAATTATTTCATTAATTTCGCGAAATATTAATTAGATTTTGTTTTATTTCACGTAATATAAAATCAAATTATTAATATACTAATATAATATATCGGGTTCGATTGTATTTTAAATAAAGTTATTTAAAAAATATATTTTTAATAAAAGAATGTTGGAATAAAATGATCTTCTTCCGGTCACCTCGTGCTATTACTGTGTCGAGATACCCGCCATGTTGTACAATAACTTTCTCTCGAGAACAGCCACAACGAAATAAAAGCTCTCTCTATCGTGATTTATTCCTTTTTCTATGTATAAACACTCTGTGCTATTAAAAGATGTATTCGGCCCTTTTTTCATAACCATCTTAATTCTTGTTACTCATCCTGACTGTATCCTGACATTAATGAGTAATGATTCGTGCGACTCTGCAGATCTTACAAAGGAGTTATTTAGTATTCCTTATTTTAAATAACTCTTTTCAACCTATTCTTTAATTAATATTTTAAATAAATTTTCGGACTTTATATTTTTTATTTTAAATAAGTTGTATTAGTTAGGAGTCAGCTTAACAATTAAAAACAATTTTATTTAAAATATGTATTTTAAATTAAAAAAATAAAGCAGTTATTTAATATTTAACATTTTAAGAAACTTTTTCTGACTTATTTCTTATTTAATATTTTAAATAAGTTTTTGGAATTAAAAATATGATGTTTCGTATCTGTACACACAGCTCGTCTATATCTTAGATATTTTAATTGTTACAATAAGCGATTATTAGTTTGTAATTACTTTGTATTACACGAAATCCGCGCAGTGTTTTTTACACAATATTTTTAATAAAAGATCGACAATGTAATAAACAGAATGTTTGGCACCAATCTATGCTATAAAGAATTAAATATTTCAGTTGATATAAAGACTTTGGTATGTGCTCCTGTTTGTACTATTATTTCATTATTTATTTATTAGAAACAAAATACATACGCGACAGAATCACAGATATACAAGAATTACAAATCACTATTTTATTTTAATTAGCATCATATTATTGACTCGATATTTTTGAATTACTTTTGAATTCTGTCATATTCCGCATTCTTAATTCGAGAAAAGTAATACATAAATTATATTCAAATTCACAATGCAATGCGAAATTTGTTGAATTTTAAGTATCAAGTCAATAATATGATGCTAATTAAAATAAAATAGTGATTTGTAATTCCTGTATGTCTGTGATTCTGTCGCATATGTATTTTGTTTCTAATAAATAGATAATAAAATATCAAAGTCTTTATATCAACTATTTAATATTTAATATTTAATTCTTTATAGCATAGATTGGTGTCAAACATTCTGTTTATTACATTGTCGATCATTTATTTAAAATATTGTGTAAAAAACACTGCACGGATTTCGTGTAATACAAAGTAATTACAAACTAATAATCGCTTATTGTAATACAATTAAAATATCTAAGATATAGACGAGCTGTGTATACAGATAATACGAAACATCATATTTTTAATTCCAAAAATTTATTTAAAATATTAAATAAGAAATAAGTCAGAAAAATTCTTGAAATATTAAATACTAATTAACTACTTTATTTTTTTAATTTAAAATAGATATTTTAAACAAAAATGTTTTTAATATAACCGACACCTAATTGATACAACTATTAAAATGAAAAATATAATAAGGTCCGAAAATTTATTTAAAATATTAAAGAATAGGTTGAAAGGAGTTATTTAAAATAATGAATACTAAACAACTTTTTTGTATCCTTTTTATTAAAAATATATATTTTAATATATATTTTTAATAAAAATATTTTTAATATATATTTTAAATAACTTTAAATACGAACAAACCCGGCAAAGGCAAACCTTATGTACATATGTGTACATATGTACATATGTGAAGAACATACATTAAAATGAATTGTAAAACTATTACGCTTTAATTATTGCGTTAACAATTTCTTATTTGCCTAAAGTGTTGTTATTTAAATACGAAAGCGTTAATTATTGCTAAAGTTAAACATTTAAAGTAAGTAATCAATATTTTTATATACATTTATCTTAGAACTTTGATTACACGCTGATTTAAATATTCAAACTTATAATCTGAGATATTAAAATAATCCTCCCCAAAATTAAATTAAGATTTTTAAAGAACTTATTGCTAAAAATATTTTTATCTGTGAGAACATTAGTCTCTAAGGACTAGAACATGAAATCCGAATTCGATTCCCGAGATATTTTTTGCAATAAGTTCTTTACAGGATTTAATTTAATTTTAGAGAATTATTAGCATCTCAGATTGAGTTAAAAGTCTGAAAGTAATTGGGACGCAATCATATAGTTTTGAGATAATTGTATTTAAAATATATTGATATATTACTCTATATTGATATATTACTCTAAATATCTAACTTTGACCGTAATTGGCAATCATATATTTAGTTGATGTATGAAATGACATTATATCAGTCATCAACATAATTTAAATTTAGTAACGCAATGTAATTGTCATTAACAAAATTCATAAAACAATTTCGAATCATTACTTAATAATTGCTCGATTATTGATATTTGTTCAAATCTTAACATTCTCATGTATATCTATAAGGAAGTCACTTCTTCGTTATCTCATTTGAATTAAATAATTTTATATTATTTAAATAAAGCCAGCGGCACACGATGCTTGTTTTTCTGCTAGATTGCTAGCTGGATTAGAATCTTGCCACTGTATTGGCTGTGATGTTGTCAGTACCAGTATTATAGTGGTAAGATTCTAATTCAGCAATTCAGTAGAAAAACAAGCAATGACGCAGGTTTAAGAAAGAACACTTTTAGAAATATGCAAATGCATGAAAATATTAGTAAAGTAGTTTGAAGTAGTTTGAACCCTTAGCAGATATATGTTGGATTCGTTTTATAAAAACACAAATTATTTTCTATATAATTTTTTTTTGTAGGAGAAAATTTGTTTTTAAAACAAAGAATTTGTGTTTTTTAAAGAAAATAAATATCTAACCAAAACAAATTCTCTGCTGTAGAAACAAAAATTACATAGAAAATAATTTGTATTCTTGAAACAGAAAATGCATTTTAAAACAGAGAATTTGTAATTGAAATAGAAAACACTTATTCCAGTCTCACTTATGTATTCTCATATCCTTCTATGCCATCGATGTAATAGATTTCCTAACCTGAATAGTCATTAATTTTAACAATACGTCGATTTTCAAGGCAGAACAACATTTTCTTTTGTCAGATTCGTTAATTTCATACAAAACTGCATTGAAAGAACCTAAAAAAATGAGTGTTTTATCAACATCGCAGGTACGTAGAGTGAGAAGGTTAAACTCAACAATTATTTATAATTACCGAGACACTGGAATTACCGGGATACTTAGTCGACTTTAATCACCCAAGTAGCACACAACGCTTACAAAGCGCTAAAAAAAAGTGTATATAATCGCTTTTTTAACGCTTTGCAAACAGTCTTTTGCTACTTCGGCTAAAGTGAGTATAAAGAGAGTGGCGCCAATTATACGGAAGTCGCCATTACCTGCACATGTTTATGATGCATTCCTCGTTCTAATCTCTTCTTTTTTTAACTTATCTTTTTCTAACTAACAGTTGAATATAAATGGCGATTGGCGAAACCAATCAGGCACATGCATTGGCACCACTCTCTATATTTTCATGCATCAGCATGAAAAAGCACCTTAATTCGCTGTCAACAGAGCCAATCACAGAATAGTCGGTATTGGCCAATCTCTACCTGAGTGTTCCAAATATGAGTTTTGGAACGCACCCTTAGAAAATCTCTAACCTGCTCTAGCCTATCTCTAGCGGCTAGCTTTCTACTCTCTAGCCTATGACTGACCTGTGGTGTACAGGACGGTCTGCTATTTGTAAGGTCTATAATTGTAAAAAAATTACTCCGACATTGCACATCAGCTTTCTGCTCCAATTGCCTCATATTTTTCTTAAACGAGGATTCTATAAATAGCAGAAATTAAAATATAAAAATGGGCTTCAGTAGTACAATGTACAATCTCGTTTTTAGACGGACATCCAGATTCACAGTTGCCGTTTTAGCCTCCGCCTTCGTATTTGAAAGAGGATTCGATATGGCCTCCGAGAAGATTTTTGATACTATTAATAAAGGAGTAAGTGTCCATCTGTACTTTCTATTGTCTTTATGTTTAATTTGATATCACAGCCTTATTAGATACTCGAATATCAAATTCTCTGATGGAAGTTAAAGTGAGGTTATATCACAGAAAAAAGTATTCATTATGACATTAATGATATTTCACAAAATAAAATATTGAAAATACTAAATAATACTTGCATCATTTATTTTAAATTATGAGTCAACATGGTGTTGGAAATGACACGGTTTGATTTATATTTTGACATCTGAAAGAAATACACTGATTGCATAACAGATCTGTTTTTTTCAGAAACAATGGAAGGACATCAAGCACAAGTACGAAAATTAAATGGGAAATTTTAGGAACAATATGTGTTAGAGATCTAGATGTATTCTACCTCTGGATATGTAAATAAATAACAAAATACATGAATTGATGCTGGCAAATTTATTCAATTGAATATGATATTTTTATTT
>NW_012130073.1:459410-464433 GCF_000143395.1 Atta cephalotes
ATATATATATAATAGTATATTATTTATTATACTATTATTGTTATATAGTATATATATATATATATATATATATATATATATATATATATATATATATATTATAAGATACGAATCGATATACATATATTTATTTCAATTTATCATTTATATGTATCATACAGAAAGGAATAAACAATTCTTCTATAGTTATAACAGAAACGTCATTTTTGTTATAAACAGCATCATTATATGTAAGTCCTTTATATTTTAAGCTTTTTTTAAGTACAAAACTGATTGTAGATGAATATTGAGCTTTTCTTTTAAATAGTGCCTTTAGAGTTGTCTGCATTAGGACCCATGAAACGACCAGCGAAAAGAGTCTCACTTGTTACCAGATCAACGATGGCAAACATAAATGGTCTATTTACTATGAAAGTTGAAACCATGTTAGCCATAAGTGGTACAACTGCAAGTTCTGCAATTTAATGAGCATTAGCAATTCGTAAGTTACAATTTATTGGAAGGAGTCATAAATTATTAATAATTACCTGTTACTGCAGCAGCAATGGTTCCTTCTTCATCCACTTCTATCTTAGCATTTTGAATAATATTTGCTAATTGCAAGTATTTATTAAACACGATTCCAGTGAAATTTGCTGCAGAATTAAAAATATCCTGTATACCCATCTGAAACAGATCATATTTCTTGGTTTTATTCAACTCTTTTGATACATAGTACTGTTAATGATATTTATAATAATAAGAATAATATTAACTACTGCAATCAATTATATTAATAAGAATTATAATTGTAACGCGATTATATATTATATATTATAAAAAATAGAAAAAAATTGTTTAAATTGTATCGCCCATTGCTATGACACAACTCGAAAGAGAAAGTTTTCCAGAAAATAAGTTCATTTTCAATTAAAATTTTGCAATATTAATTTTTAAAAATGCAATTTTGATATAATTGATTATAAAGAAATAAAGATGCTTTTTTTTCTTACTTTTTTTTGCAAACATTAAACAAAATAATTTTTTAATCATATTGTAAGTGATATATGTTAACAAATTATTAATATTAATAATATGAAATATAAAAGTAAGCAGGATATAGATAAGAGTACTTGGAGTACAAATTTTTATAATGTATAATATTAACTAATAAACCACTACAAGTTCATCGAACAGTTTTTCGACCTTATTTAGGACTGTCTAGATAACAAGAAAATCCAACGTATAAAAATTTTTTAAATATGTAGTGATGATATGTAGTAAAAAAAGCTGAATTCCTTTTATAATTCTAGCTCGACGTTTTAATATTAAATTTTTCATCTTAAAATGTTACACAAAGAATATATTTTTAAAATATTTATCGTCAATAATGAGACCTGTACAGTATAGTAAAGTCTTATGTATATTACAATACAGTAAAATCTTATGTATATTAAATATAATTAAACGTATATAAATTAATACTTACGCGCATTAAGGGTGAACGCAAATCTAATTTACTCTCGATATTAAATTTCGGAATAGCAAGTATCAATTCAGTTTCGTTGAGACTAGTGAGTAGCGTTTTCATCGGTACATATGACAGATCTTTGAACAGAATCTGTAGGTACGGATCGCTCTCTTTATGAGACGGAAGGAATATCAGCATAGACGTCCTACCGTTCTGAAATATTAATTTTATGACAGTTTCACATGATTTTATTCTTAAAAATAAAAATTTAAATATTAAATTTCTGAGATATTTATTTTAACATCTTCATTCAAAAAGATTTTTTAAAAAATAAAATTTTTTCTATAATAAATAAAAATAAATTTTACGCTTTATTATATTTCTTAGAATATTATGTAAAATTCATTGATTTTTATTTTTTTTCCTTTAAATAAAAATAACAAATTACTTTGACGATGATTGATCTGCAATAATTTTCGTATAATTCATTATCACAAAATGAATAAATAACAACTATATGTATAAACAAATCCTATAAAATAAGACTTTACAAAAGTAAAAAAAAGATATGCTACGTACGTAAATGCATTCAAAAGTATACATCGAAAATTAAAAAATACATATTAAAAAATTAACTGTTCAAAAATGAATATGAAATCAACATAATTATTCAAATATATCATTACAAAAACAAAACCTAAAAAATCTTATAAAAATTTATTTAAAGATTATTTGTAAAAAATGGATGTATTATTATTGCTACAATTACCCAATAATATGCAATAAACGTTTAATACATCTAAAATCTATATGCCTCTAAAAGTCTTTTTATGCAAATTTTAAATTGCATAAAACAAGCTTAAAATGATATGTATGACTCGTAAATCATCTGTGTGTATAAATATTATAATATGATTGAATCATCTTAGGATCCCCTTAATAATCCTAAGTTTATGTAGATATCTCAACTTTTTTTGTATTCATATAGCTGAAGATCAATCTATCAGAAATTCTTTTTATAATTGCAAAACTCGAAAGGAAAAATACAAATTTTAAAATACAAAAATACAAACACATTGAAACTGTTTGCATTTTTATTATAAATACGGAAATTTTATATTAAAAACTGATGAACAGTTAATATGGAATTAAATCATACTGAATGCTATTAATCTTCATTGTTCGAGTTAATTTTAATGTAGTACTAAAAGTAACTACTTACTCTAAGCGATTCACAAACCGAATTCATTTTCTTTCTTATTCAAATTCTCATTTCTCGGGAAACGAATAGAAATAAAGTTTAGGATGTTTTTACTGTTGAGTCAAACTTGGAATCAGAAATACAACATTTTTGAGTAGAATGATTAATTTTTTTTTTTACGAAAATATTAAAAAACTAATTATCAGATTACTATAGTTTAAAAGCAAAAAGTTGCCTAAATAATAATTATATGTAGCGTTGCTTGAGGTGCGCAGTTGGTGCATAAGGATTAATATACATTGAACTATATTCAGTGCGTGAATATAGTTCTTCTTCTTCATATAGATGTCAAAGCATTAATCAAAATATTAACTTATAGATGATTAAGAATCTTACCGAGTACGGGATTTCTACCACATCAGCGTCAAGAGAAGCTATATTACCATATCGATACTTCGAAGAGTTTTCCATCATAAGAATATCTTGACAACCATTTTGAGGAACATAGAAGCACCGTACACGCGTAACGTCCTTATCGAAGGATTTCAACCATCGTCCTTTGAAATACAAGGACGAAGTTAGCACCATCTGAGTATCGGCGCTAAGAGTGCCTGAAACAACGTTTATAAAATGCAATTAAATTGAAAGAATTATTAGCTTCGAAACTGAAGAAAACGTTTCTTCGAAAAAAAATCGTAGCTCGAATTACTGGTTTGGAAGGAGGAGGAGGGAGTATCTTCTGCCATATTCGATAAATGTTCATTCAGGATTATGATCTTGACAACATACATCAAGGTCAATGTCATCGGAGGAGCATCCCCTAAAGTGAACATTTACCTTATATTTAATAGAACTTAAATTAAATACCAGGCTGAATGATCGTCTTGATGTTATTCCGCGTGTTCTCGCGAACCCAGGAATTGATGATATTGGCCGCATTATTTGTATTCCCGAAATTCAGCTGTTGGATATCAGTTCCATAATAAGTTTTTAAGGCGGTCATATAATTATTAGATGCTGCAAGAGCCGGATTGATCCACAAACGAGTTGCTACATCGATTTCCGTGCCATTTTGTTGGCTCTGGAAAATAACGTGAAGAGAAAAGTCAGACAAATTTTTGACGGAAATAAAAGACGCACCGATCGGTATAATTTTGATAAATTTTCTATGCAAATTCAAAATTGATTTATTCTGTTATCGTGAATAAATAATCATTTAATTTACAATATCGAAATTACCGATTTCAATTATCGATGTTTGAATAAAGTTTAAATAAAGGTATATCTAATATACTTTTAGAGGTATAAGAGAGCGTTCCGCTATTCTCCTTATAATATATTCTTCTGCTGGTAATCTCAGAGCTGCAAGAAGCTCGTGACGTGTTCGACCACCCGTGCCTTCGACCAGACTCGTAAGGGCGATTTTCGCACTAGCAGGAGACAGTATCAGATTACCCTCCACATTCTCGTTTACTCTCTGCGATTATCATCATGAAATTTTCATGAATATAAGAACCATTTTTTATACATATGTGTATATCTTAATTTAACAAGAAAATTATCTTTTATTCTAGAAGTTAAAATACAAAATATGAATGAGAGATCGAAATATAGTAATGTAAAAGAATTTAAGGGGATCTTAAGGTCGTCTATTTTAATTGAACGTAATAATTTCCATAGAACGATATCGCATATATTACTTTTACAGATGGAAATCCTTCTTCAGAATTAAAATATACCCACACATTATATATACAGTGTCTGCAGCTTGGAAGTTACGCTGAGAATCAATAGACATTAAGCCAAATTAAATTACTATTTTCTTAACTCGGCCTTTGTCTTTTATACAACCAATAGTGGCAGTAGCGTAATTATATATTCAGATTCTAATTATATTAAATTAACAAATTTAAAATATAAAAGTATATTAAAAGTATATATAATTGTAAGAGTAGCTCAAAATAGTTACTAGTTACTAAAAATAATATAACTTAAGTAATGTAAATTAAATTACAGCTGGAAAAAAGGAATAAAATTAAATTAAAACTAAAAAAAAGTTATTCTAACTATAACTTAATTACAAGTAACTAGTTCCCAACTCTATACAGAAATGTATTGATGTGTTGCATTTTATTGATAAAACAGCGATTTCATCAGAATTCATTTTACTTTAGGATCCCCTTAAAGGGTTTTTTATTTTTGGAAATTTATTTAATAATAAGGAAGAGAATTTTTTTTAAACCATATGCGACAGACTTTCATAGACTTTTGTAAATTTATTGTACATATATATATATATATATATATATATATATATATATATAGTATAATAATTATATAATATATANATATATATGTATTAGTTTAACGTA
>NW_012130073.1:464813-473197 GCF_000143395.1 Atta cephalotes
TTTAAAGTTAAAGGTAAAGGTAAAGGTTTAAAGTTTTTTTAAAACCTTTTAACTTAATTAGTACGTACGTACTTACTATATATTAGTTAATTATTATATATATATATATATATATATATATATATATATATATATATGTATAATAAATTTACATTAAATATATACAATATACATGATGTTCAAAAAAGGTCGGGACCATGGATTTACTCAGGAAGATGATATTTTTGAAAGAAATGTTTTAGATAAAAGCGAATTTAAGATATAAAAAGATCCATTTACAAATCTTATCAGACCTTGGATAGCGTCGCTAAGGCGTCGCCTTGATCTTAACAAATATTATCCAGAACATAATCTTCAAATAAATTAGCTAAAAATAACTTTTTTTATTAGACATCCAAAAATAAAAAGCCTTTAAAGTAAGAAATTAATTTTTAATTTAAAAAATTTTAAATGTATAATATTTTTGTCCACACTCTTTTACATGTATCAATTCCTTTTAAATCCATTAATTTTTTCCGACAATAATGCAAAGTATATACAGCTTCCATCTTTCCCATCGTTTGCATTTTACTAAAAATGCTTTTCTCACCTGCAGGAGATCGATGTTGAAAAAAGAGTATCGATCCTCAGTACTGAGTATAACTGGAACTATTGGAAATTACATTAATACAATGTGTGATTTCATATTGCAAAAATAAGATCATACATATGCATTTATAGCCATTGTTCTAGACGCACTACATTTCCTATCGTGTTTAATGATATATTTAAATACAATTTACTGATTATGTTTAGTCAGGCGGATATCATGCATATATGTAATGGGAGCTTTTCAACAAGAGACACAAATTGAGACAAGAGACAAGAGCCTGTCCTTTGATCAATAAGAAACAAAGACAAAATAATTCTTGTGTCGATTTATGCTTCTACTGGAAAGCTCCCAATGTAATCAATTTCGTATGCCGATTAGTCGCGTATATAAAATTCTGAGCATGGAAAACGATCGGAACTATTGGAAAAACAAATATGGAGTGACTAATGATCGTCATGTATCTTGGCGTCGAAAAGAATTTCCTTGTCTTATTCCTGTCTCGAGTTAAAAGCGATTTAGTAGGAATTCCATTTGCATCCGAACAAACGGCGAAGATAGTAAAGGATGATAACGCGGAAAACTAATCTTGAGGGACGTCAAGTGACTTTAACGAGCGTTACCTTGCGAGCGATGATGTAATCACAGAAAATGCAGTCCGGTACAGTCGATTTTGATTTATGATGAAGCACAGACAAAGTTTGAGATTACAATATTGAATATTTATTTATTACGTACGAACCAAAACTCCCAGAAGAACAAAAACAAGCAAAATTTGAAATTCCGAAGTTGATAATATATGAAAAATTGATGAAAGATTCGAAGATTGAATTACATTATTTCGAATATCGAATTATTTCGATAATCTACAAAGTAAATCTTTTAATGATTACATAAATATTATTGTGAAACATCAGACAATATAAATGCTTAAAGAATGTCTAATTGTAAATTCAAAGAAGATGTTCCCTAACGCTTAAAGACTTCTAAAAGATATCTAAAACTCTTTCTTTGCAAATGCTACCTGCGAGGAGACACCAGGAGATCCATAACAGCAGTAAAGATATTACGTACGTAACTGGCATATCTGAATATTTCGCGTACGTGGCTCTCCGGCGAGCAGATAAATATGAATATAACGGAAATATTATTGATGAGTGTTAATAATAAAAGCGAGACTTCCGACAAGTCATCCCCACTTTACGCCTAGATTCTGCCGCTAAATTATCTTTTCGTCATGTAAACGTTATTACATTCCGACGTGCCAACAAATTATCATTGTGCACAAGAATATAGATAGGCGAGATAATTCGCGTAATTTGTGATGATGATACGATCAAAACAAAATGAGTTGGAGAATAAAATAAAAATAATAGAATTATCTTTTCCCGATCCAGCTCTCTTTAGCTGATGAAAATGATATTGTGAATTCTCAGATGTGTGCAAATGATATTATGAATAAGAAGACAATAAAAAGAATAAATGAAATAAAATATATTCGGCTAAAGCTGGAAAAGAGCTCATGAAAGTATAGGTATTGCGTTGAAAATTCCGTTCACTATTAACGTCACGCTCCATGAGCGTCACAGGAATGTTCACTGGAATTCGTTTACAACTTTTGCGATTATGTTGCAATAAAGGTATAACCTTCGGTCAAAATAAAAGCAAACAATTCATAGAGCCATAATAATTAATGATACGGATGTAGAGGAAACGGAATACGATTAGCAATGACATCAATAGCTGTTACAATTCACAATTCAAGTACTAAGTATATACAATCATGCATGACGATAATTTATATTTAAGCAACGAAGGAAAAATCAGAAAAAAAGTAATCGATCATTTCTTGAAAAATTAGTAATTAGTTTTATTAATAATTGATTAATTGAATATTTTAGATTCGGTAAATCACAATATAATTTTTTAACATAATAATAACTGAATAAGATGAAATTAATATAGGAATATTATAATTTTTATATTTAATATTAATCGTATAAATAAATAAAAGAAATACTTTTTCTATGCGCATAATTAATTATTAAAAAATTATGAAATTATCTAAAGTATATTCATGTTCAGAAAATAAGATAGATAAATATGAGATAAATATGTTTGCAAGGCTTGTTACATTATATCTAATAAATTCATTTAACATAAATAATCTTTTTCATTCCTTTGGTATTATTATATATTAATATTATATATTAATATTATGTATTAATATTTGCTAAAGTTAACGCTATCTATGTTTATCTAATGTTATTTTATTTGATATTTGCTATCAAATGTCGAATATAAATGAATTAATAAAAAAGAAAGTTTTGACTTTATTTACCAAAATGAAAAAGAGAAATGTTATACAAATTATACAATACAAATTAAATTCTTTAAGGACGAACATTGAAAATTTACAACATTCACTTTAAAATTAAATTTGAAATAAATTCTGGATCTATACACATTATGTTTAAGAACTAAAGATGAAAATGTAAAGTGTTGAACATTAAAATGCATAAATATATAGTACTTTACTCATCAGAAAGACTATACAATGTATGTGTAAATATTGATGAATTTTTCATTTACTCATTTTTTAGTAAAAGCCGTGAACAGTTTTTAATGATGAAGTCATTTCTAGAAGTTAAAAAGCTACTTAAGTCGAGTGATGTATTGCTTATCTTGGGGAAACATCGGAAATATGAGAGAAATTACCTTTAAAATTTTTATAAAGGAACATAATCAAGTATCCCCTTCCAATTAATAAATTTGGATACGTTAAAAAAATAAAAGACACGCTATATTCTTTTCGTAAGTATTCACTTGCATATTAAAGAGGTAAATCAGTTTCTTTCTTTGTAAGTAAATATCATCTAAAGATAAAGAACGTTTTGAATAAATATTGAAAAAAAAATGGTTAGAATATTTTACAATAATATAATTTAAAAAAAAATTTTTTTAATTTATTACGTTTATTTAAAAAATTAAAAAGTATTTATCTTTGTTATAAAGTACTTTAATAATAACCATTCCATTTTTAAGCCATTTTTTTTATGACATTCATTCAAGAAGAAAGAAATTAATTTTTTTTTTAAAGAAAAGCTTTGCCCTTTTAACGCAATTGAACACAATATAAAAAAAATTGTGACTCTTATTTTTGTCTATATTATTTTTATATCGGATATTATAATATCCAAAATTTTTAAAATTGAAGAGGAACACTTGGTTGCGTTTGCAATTTCTCCTATATTTCCGATGTAGTTTTCAAGATAAGCGATACCCCGCTTAAATAGCTTTTTAGTATACGATATATAATTTACATATCTCGGAACTTTTTCATTTTGAAAAACAGCTAAAACTTCACATTCTCTTTTATGCAAATTTAACATTAGTACTGGATACAATTTTTTGCATATAATAATAAAAGATTATAATAAACTTTCCATAACAATTTATTTAAAACATCGCATGTTTAATATTGCAATAAGACTTTTTATAACGATATTATATTCAAAGTATTGCAAATGTAATGTATCCTAAAAAAAAATTTTTTTCTTGTTCTTATTTCATCAAAAATCGAATAAAAATAATTGTCTGTGTAAATAATTCAATATATAAATAAAAAAAAATAGAATACGTAGTTAAACCAAAAATCATTTGCATTAGGATTTTAATACATTTATTAAAATGCTGTCATCCATTATAATACTAATATAGAGCAGCATGCATGTTAATGGTATATGTTAATTATATTCTAACCAACATTTCCTTCTCCTAAATTTAAAATACATTCTATGTGTACAGGGTATTTTATCTCAAATTTCGAGCTCCGAGCTTTCTCTTCAACTACTATTAATACAGAAAGAAAAGTATATAGAAATATATATAGAAAAGAATCTTCTATCTAAAAAAAAACTAATCCCATTTATCTTTTTTTATGTGTTTTAAGATACATAATCTCGAAATTTGGAGAAAAATATCCTGCGTAACTTAGTAAACCGCATTAATGTTAGAAGAAGAATATACAGTAGTATGTAGTATTCTTAATTTTTTTATCTTATTTAATATAGTTAAAAGATCAATATATTAATCTCGGAGTGAATTGCACCAAAGTAATATTCTACCCATTACCATTACAGCGCAGAGATATTATTTTCTTAATAACTAAATGGCATTACGGTAGTTTACCGGAATTAGGAGTTACGATGGCTGTATCCGGGTTAAATCGCGATGGAAATTCCTGTTGCACTTTCCCAGTAGTCCCAGATGTATTCAAAGGATTCTGAATTTTGCCTATATAAAGGATAGTGCCAGTGGTCTCATCCTCAATGTAAAACACGAACGGACGATTAGCATGAAACGTTCCTTCTTCTATTTTATTTCCAATCTGTATTTCTATATTAAGAAGAAGAAATGTAAACGCAAAAATCATAGAAAAAAGAGAAACACAGAAAAATAAGATAAAATTTTTTAATAACATTTTCTCTCTACTCTACTTGAACAATCTACATTAAAAATATAATAAAGAAATTATTATATTATATATATAAGATAATATTTCTTTTATTAAATAAATTACTAATGTAATTATTTATAGTAAAACAAAAGACCAAAAACATAATTAAGTAATTAAAAAAAATATTTAAAAATATTTGAGAATATTAAATATTTAAAATACTTAAAAACTACGAAATTGCACTGTACGTACAAACGGGGACAAGAATTACTTAATGAAATTACACACGTATCGGAGAACACATGAAAAAAAGAGAAAAGAAGGTATCAGAAGGAATGAAAAGGGATGAAAAGGCATATTAAAACATTCCTAGCTGTCCCTATCTGTATACACATTATATGTATACATATTTCTCCTACCTACTTCACATCTTTCCTTACGCATTTAATTAATTATTTATATTTATATATGTAATTTATATATGTAATTATATGTATTTATATATGTAATTTATTAAGATGCATATACCTGTTGCAGCGTAAGCAGTCGTTCCATTTTCATTCATGTCTATTCCAGTCTTATGTACTACATCGGATACCCGCAAACGTCTGGAAACCCGTCTCGTTTTTGCTATTCCCGTCAACAGCGCAGTATCGTCGAAGATATCGCGGATACCAAGCTATTATAAAAAAAATAAACATATTACATCCACATCAATACGATAATTATTTTTAATTTGAATTAAAAATTCATTTTGAAAAAAATCATTAAAAAGATACAAATTTTACATGTAGTAGAAACCATAATTCTGACTTTTTAGTTATAATTTCGCTACATTCATTAAGCTCTTATTAAATTTATCGCATAAATAATTTTTTTGTAATAAACAGTTTTTGTAAAACTCTTTATTCAGTGTTTATAAAAATGTATGAAAATTACTTCACGCAAAGTATTTTCCAAATGGCTCGTAAATTCAAACTTGAACTTTGGAATCCAAACATCAAGAGGCAATTCCTGCATGGCCCATACATCTCTCGCCAATGTAAACGAATTAATCTCATTGACAATGTGATCCATACCTGTTAGCGTGTGCGGTAGTATAATATACATAGCAAATTTTGAACCCTGAAAGATTTTACATTTATAATTTCTGCGTAGCAATAATGTGATTGGAAATATTTTATTCAAGTAGTAAATCTGAGGATATTACGTACGTCGTATGGAATTCGCAGAATCTTTGCATCGAGCCTGGATGATTCGGCATAATAAAATCGACTTACAGTATGCATATACGGTACATTTATGCTCTCATTAGCATTTATGTAAAATTTGGAAACTCGACTATTCTCGGGAGCGAAGTATTTGCGGCGCCAAGCTCCTTTGAAAAATAATCCATTTACAATCAGCATCACTGAATCCTCTAGACCTTTTTCTGCAACAAAAAATAAATAAACATTGTTTAAATTTAATAATTAAAACTTATAACAATTAAAGTCCTCTACTTTTGTCAAGAGAAGAGTAAGATATTATTTTATGAGATTTCAGATATTAAGATTACATATGTTTGTATTATTATTATTATTATTATATATATGTTTGCATTAGAAAATTAAATCGAAAATTTTTTTTAATTCAATTGAATACTTATATTTTCTTATATTTTATGGACTGTATCAACGAGCTTGAAAACATTAAATTCGAAAATATATCAATCAAGATAGTTCTAAGGAAACTTACCATCATCTATCATCTTTTCAATATGTCCATTCGTAATATTATTGACCCAAGAATTAACTTTAATCGCAATTGCGTGCGTGTCAGACAAATTAGCGTTGATCACATCAGTATTATAAAATGTTTTTATCGTCGCTGCGTAACGTTGTCTGGTCAATATATTATCATCGATATAAATTCGTGATCCTAGATTTAAAATGTACGCAGAAGACGGGGCCTGTAAATGAATATTTCTTTATAAATTTATGAATTATATACACAAAAATATTATAATTAAAAAAAAATACTAATTTTGATTTGTTCATTAATATATGATTTACCTGCAAAGATTTCACAATATTATTAAACTTCTCTCGAATGGCCGGCGAACTGACGGGAAGTTGCATGGCTCCGGCAAGTTCATATGCGGTTTGATCTTGAGCTCCCTCATAAAGGAGCACTAATGCTAATTTTATGGATATTGGCGACAATAATATATTTCCTCTATTTGTCTTGCTTAGACTCTAAAAAAACAATAAAATTAGAGCATCGACATTAATAGTTTAATTAATAAATTTAGTTACATAAAATTAGCATTTAGAAGCGATTCTAAAAAAACTTACACATCTGAAAGATCTATTTTACATGTCTTACATATTTAACATTTAAAGCACATTTAGGTATGGTAGGCATATATCCAAGCCAAATTCGATTGTTTATAATTTTCATACAAATGAATATATAATAAATAATTTTTTTTCAATCAAAAAGTTAAATATTAAGGAATAACATAACGATATTGAGCATGTATCTTTATTAATAAAATAGTTATAAACGATAAAAAAAACAACGGAAAAAGAAAATTAGGTATACCATATTGAAAAGACAAATTAAGGAGATCCTAAAGTCGTCTGTATTACTGACTAAACCATATAATTTTTGTATAACAATTATCTTTTCTCTTTTATTGATTCGAAAATCCTTTTCCAGGATTAAAATATATTAATATATATAAACATATTAATATATATTAATACATGTCTGAGGTAGAGCTTATGTGAGCTTATGTGTATTGAGAACGACAAAAATTTTGAAATTGAAATCTTCTTTATCATTTTTTAGTTCAATATTGCGTTTCAGAGTTGTCGTGATTTGCTTCATATAAAAGTTGTGCAATCTGTACTTACGAAATAGTAATCTATAGATTAGTTTGCACGAAGAAACAATGTGGAATTCTTAAAATTCTTAGACGTTTAATTATTGTTATATGAAAATTTATGTATGTGTATGCGCATGAGATATTGATGTATAGTATGTGATGTATCAATAACATGTAAATTGTCTGTATGTAAGTGCTTAATCAGACTAATCTTTAGGATCCTTTTAAAGAATCCTAAAGATTAGTCTGATTCTTACGCATTATCTATTTTACTGATTAAACACACAATTTTCGTGAATAATATCACACACACACACACACACACACACACACACACACACACACACACACACACACACACACACACACACACACACTATTACTATATATATAGTTATTACTTTACTATAATATATATATATAATTATATATATATATATATAATTATAGAAACGAATAGAGTA
>NW_012130073.1:473357-486335 GCF_000143395.1 Atta cephalotes
AACGTTAGGTTAGTTTTAGTTAATTAAACTTTAACGTACCGTTACTACTACTAACTAACTTAACTTTAAACTTAATTAAGTAACGTAAATTAAACTTATACTCTCTCTCTCTCTCTCTCTCTCTCTCTCTCTCTTCTCTCTCTCTTTCTCTTTCTCTCTAAGTAGAGTTTTAAGTTTCATTTAAAGTCAAAAGTAAAGGTTAAAGTCAAGAAACATTAATACAATTGAACTTTAGATATTTAATCCTAATATCATTTTATAAAAATTTATGTATACACGTGCGTGCGGTATTGATGTAGTATAATATATGTCGATGATACGTGGTATGTGTGTAAGTTTTAAATGAGTTGGTAAAACAGATGATTTTAGAATTCCATTAAGGATTAATTCGATTAGATAATAATTAATTTTTATTTTTTAAATATATAAAATCAGATGTATAAGACGTAATCATTACTGATGTAAGGAGCATTCTATGAAAAGTACCCTAAATAGCATCCAATCGAATACAGTAAAGCGTTCACCCTGGTAGGGCACAAAATCTTCATCATCTTCAACTCGAGGATTAATTCGTGAAGAAATGTTTGTTTGAGCGGAATTTTGTGCCATCGCATAGATATCTTCCTTTATAAAATCCACCACAATTAAGAGACACAATAAATAACCTGTAATTAAGATTTCTTTATTTATAATTTACAATATGAAGAGAATCTTCGTTAATAACCGATTCTTTCATTTATAAATTATCTGTTCAATTTAAAATCAATCTTTGCTTAACATGAATGATTTATCGTGTTTTTATTAAATATCCTTGAAAATAAAAAACTTTTATATATTATATGTATATATATATATATACATATAATATATAAAAGTTTATATATATATATATATATATATGTGCAGGATTAGCAAGTAACACATTATTTGTAACACCGTTACCGTTACAAGTTACTTTTTTCGAATGAATAACAATTATATTTACTATTTTTAAGTAACATTCGTGGTAACGCAGTTATATTTTGAGGGTGATGACAACAATTTCACTAGTTTAAATTAAACTTTTACACAAATATTTATTATTTGTGCAAATAATATTTTATTAGTTTTATTAATGTTTTATTAATATGTAAAATTGGATTTCATTCTTAATATTATTTCTTTATCAAATTGTAAATAAATATAAATATTATAAAACGCGATTTTATATAAGAATCGAGACAAACAAAAAAATTAAATAACTTTTAAATCAATAAAAGAATTATGCTTAAACATAGATATTCAAACGTAATAATAGAAAAACCTAAAATTTGTATTAAATTTCTATTATTTAAAAACTGGGTATTAAATATCCTTAAGTTTTTGCTGGGTCTGTAAGTTTTTCTTTGATGTTAAATTACTTTATTATTCAATGACTTTTTTGTTATTCCTCTTCATTAATGGTTCTCTTGTCAATGTTTAAATATTATTTAATTTATTAGTTTCTAAGAATTTTATATAATTATGTGCCTAATAATAAATTTTTAGTTTCAAGCGTATTGTACATATAATTCGTGTTTTGTAGAATTCACAATTTCAACATACATATTTCCTAGATATGAATCGATAATAGTGACCACATTAATGCTTATCCGCACGGAAACCGCATTTTTCGCGGTCAGCAACCTCTATACAAACAAAATCACCTTCAATTTTTTGTAATTTATAAAAAAAGATTTCAAGAATCAATCAATTTCAAGAATCTTAATGTTGACCTTCGAACCCATTGTTTTATCTTTACATTTACATTTAACTTCCACATTTTTCAGCAAAATTTCGTCTGAGAGAATTTAATTTTTTAATGTAGATTTTTTTTAGCAGCACATTAAAATAATTTCATAACTTATTTAAAAACTTTTCAATCGCGCACCGAAGGTGCAGAGATTTTTTAATTTTTGAATCCGATAAATTTGAAGAGTATAATTATTTCAATTAGGGAATTAGTTGAAATACTGCATTTAGACAAATATTGTCCAATTAATAGCAAGATAGGTCTTTATTATTACATTTCTGTTATCATTTAATAATTTCAGAAAAAAATTGGAAAGAATAGCTTTCTAAAATCTCCTAATATAATATGAATAAGAAGATATATTACTTACTTAATTGGAGCCACATGATCGATAAATCACTACGCAATCTTGTGTTAGGACTTGTAGCCTCTGCGGATAGAACTTTACGAATTAACGTACGTGATTTTCGTGATTTTACTTTATAATGCGCCCGGTGAGCAGACCGGTTGCGATATAACCAGTGTACAGATCAAAACCGGTCAGCATCTGACGATCCAATAGATTATAGAGCCCATCCGCGAGAAAGAGTAGTGGTAACACGCAATAACACGCGAGCGCAGAGAGTCGCGCGGGGAAATCGCACCAACAGGAGGAGGAAACAGTGACTCAGAAGCGAACTTCTCTTGTATATACTAAAATGTATTGTTAACATTTATTGATAACACTGACATATATACATATGTATTATACATATATATTATCATAACTTCTGCGGAATCGTGTAAAAATGAGAAAATGAGATCTCGCGATAAAGGAAATTTTAAATTCTACAATTACATATATAAAAATGAACTGCTAAAATAGAGATTTTTGAAAACAATAAATAATAATAAAAAATTAAGTAATAGATTTAAATATATATATAATAATAATAATAATAACCTGTTGTAACATGAGAATGCAATCGCAATCAAGCTGAGAGTAACCGAGTTTATTTTTTAAATTTCACCCAGATAATTTCTGTGTACTAAGAAATATAATATCAATGTAAAGGAATTAAAAAATATTTATTTACAAATATACATTTAAAAAATACAATGACATCGTTTAATATATTCGCAAAAAAAACATGTATTAACTTGTGAATATTTAAGCTATTAGTTAAACAAGCTGATTACGTGTAAACTAGTTACAGAAAGATAATTGAGAATTAGATAAAGTGAAAATATATTTACTCTCAAATAAATGTAAAAAGTATAATAAATTAATACATAAATGTTTCGACTATGCTAAGTCTTTCTCAGCATACAATTAAGTTAATCAATTAAAAAAAAAAAAAAGAATCAAGATAAAATCATAAAAATAAAATATTAAACCATTATAAATATTTAACTGCTTAATTAAATGTCTAATTAATTTTCAGCGCTGCTCCTTAATGTTCTCCTTTGTATCTATAAAACCAAAGAAAAAGAACGATAACTTATGTATGACGTTAATATTTCTACTAAGAGAGACTTCGGAATACCTAGAATTTTGTATCACTTGGAGAGATTGTTCGATAACATGATCAAGCGTGACGATGTTCAAGTGAATATGGGAAACAACCGCATTGATTTTAAAACAAACAAAAATTCCCGACAATTAAAAATGATATCATGCTTTGTAAGCATATGCAGGATGCGGGAATTATAGACATTAAATATTTATTCGTGATGACACCATCAAATAGATAAATTAACGAAAAATGCTTCATATTGATATCATTTATATTGAAAATGTTTTGTGTACAAATATATCATTATGCGAATATTATCGTCTGACACGTATAAAATTTCCTCGCAATATAGAAAAAGCCAATTACAAACATACGCATGACACTATAAAAAGATTACATAAAGTATTTAAAAAATTATATAAAGGATTATAAAAAAAGTATACAAAATAATAATAAATAAAATAGACGTTAAATGCAAAAAAAAATATAGTAAAAGAATAAAAATAAAACCGATTTAAAAAATACAAATAGTATTAAAAAGTTTTCGTATTATTTATTTTTATTCAATCCCTTATTAATCTTATTGCTTATTATAGTAGTCTATTGCTTTGAAGACTGCCGAGCTGATATCATCCAAGTAATTCGATGTCGCGTACGAACGGTTCAAACGTCTTGCCTGTGCAAACAATCAAATCATTAAGTCTATAGGTAATTATTTAAGGGATGTTTATTTAAGGGATGCTTGCTTTCCAGCAAGAGACACAGGCGATACAAAGTGACATAGTGTTCAACACAGTGTATCATTTTCTAACAACGGTACAACATGATATAAATTTACATTAAAAAGATTGCTTTTTAGCAAACGTACACAGACAACACTATATAAAATAGTGTATGATTTCGTGCTTTCCATCTATGACCTAGTCGACACTGTTCAATTGTGTCGTTTTCACTTCACGATATCAAATTTTTACATTTCGTTATTTTTCTAGGAGTAATATTTTGAGTTTCAAAATTTCATTCGATAATTAATATTTTGATATACGTGTATAAAATCTTTTCCTTTATTTCTATGGTGGTAAAGTAAAAAGACTAAGCACCGTTTCAACTACAAGTCGACTGTATCACACAGTGTATGACTATGTTTCGTTGCTAGAATTAAGAAGTATCAAATACATGGCTATTAATTATTTAAAATAGATAAAAAATTTCAGTGCTATAACAATACAGCAGCCCTTTTAAACAACATTAGCCCTTTTAAATACCATTATATATTCCTGTGTCTCACACTGTGTTTGTGTCTCCTAAATAGAAAACTCCCTAAATAAACATCGAAGCTCACACATGCACATTCATTCATTATTCATAAAAATAATTAACATTATGTGTCTATTCATAATGCGTTAGAATTAAGAATTATTCTATAGAATTAGCGAAATATAAATACGGCATAAGAAATATAAGAATTAATTAATTCTGATCGAAGATTTGCGGGAACATAAATGAAACACATTCATTGATTACGCTCTTATTATTATTATTATTATTATTTTTAGATTTAGTTGCACTGTCAGCCATCCTAAGCTCATTGCTCTTTCATACCCTGCAAACGAGAATGGATTGAAATGAATTAAAACGGATTCAGATTTTCAGAAATATTGATTCACGAATGTTAAAATGAATGCTTTTCAATCCTGAATGCATTTTTATTCATTTATAGAAACTGCATGGAGCAGCCATCTCTCTGCCTTTCTAAATCTAAAAATAATATTAGCTTTTTCTATGCATTGTGAATACTGTTCAATTCAAAATTTTGAATAGGAAATGCAGTTTTTCAATCCAATTGTATCCAACTGAAATCAAAAAAAGTATTCGCTATTTAAAATACGCATTCGGATAGAAAAAAATTTCAATTCATTTTATTCTCGTTTGCTGGGTAGACACTTTAGTATTATTTTTGTTATTAAGTGGTTTTTAGAAAAAAAAAATTAATTTAAATTTCATATACTATACTTAAGATAGTCACATCTCAAAGCATTACTAAAAATATCATAGATTGTTCTATTGTTGATACTAACTATCTATGTAAAACTTAATCGTAATTCTTTTATTGGTTTAAAAATTACATGATTTTTTAATCATATTGATTTTCATGTAAAATCATTTTATAATACTTACTTGCAAATTTGAAGGAAGAAATATTAAGAATTAAATCAAATTTTACATATACTAATAAAATTAAATATTGGTGAAAAAATTCATTTGGGTTCTTACTTGTTAAAAATATTTTAAAGAACATGTTTCATCAAATTTGCAAATAAATACTGTAAATACTATAAAACACGACATAAAAATCAAGGCAAACAAAAACATTTAAAATAATATTTAAACCAAAAATAGAACAATTTATGAAAATTTTATATTTTTAATAATGCTTTAAAATGTGACACACATCTTTAAAGAAAATCGCACTAAAAATTTGTTTAATAAATGTCATGTAAACCAATACCAATAATATTTTGAAAAAAAGTCAAAAAACTTCTCGGTTCAAGATTAACATTTTTTTAAATTTATAAATTAAATTCTCTCTTATCAGGATCTATCCGCTACGATAAAGATGGGTGATAATTATTCAAATTTTGAAAGTGCTTCGAGATCCATATTCAAAAAAAAATAAATAAATAAATATATTTTATTTTACCTTGTTATTTTTCCAAAAATTGTTTTCTCCGAAGACGTTGTCGCAGATAGACCATTGCAAACAAATGTAGTTTATTAAAGATGCGCCGAGAAAAACTGTCATCAACACTTGCAACACATAAATGCCATAGGTCCTGATATGCTGAAGGAAAGATTTACTGACGGAAGTATCCAATAAGCTGGTACTGTTGTCAGGCGATGATGTGGTAGTAACAGTCTGAGGCACATTCGTTACTGGGGCGGCAGGTTGCCCGATCTGATTCACGTTGCTCGAATAGATCGGATAAGTAGGATAGGAATAAGGAAGTTGAGTATTGTTATAATTTGTATTCGGTACCGCCGGTATCGCCGGTGCCGCCTGTGTCGTTGATACCTGTCTGGTCTGTCTGCTCACATATGACATAGTATTTCGCACACATGCAAGAGCAAGTAAACAAATGATCACTGCAGGAAATTCCATTTTTTCTCACTTTGTAGGACCAGAAAAACTTAGAAAAAGCGCTTCAAGATCTACTTGAAAAGAAGAAATAAATAAATACTTAATAATAATTTATTATTATTATTTAATGTTAAATTATAATTGCAGTGCGTTATTTCTTTAATTATTTAATTGTTATCTCTTTAATTATTAATTTAGTTTTATGGAATTTCGTACGTACGAGATATATTGTTCGTTCAACGATCTCGATCGAAGTAATATCGCTCAGCAAGAATTTGGAACTGCAACATGAGAACTGGCCGTTCAGTTCTTATATACTTCTCATTTGTACAAAGCTCTTCCGTACAAATGGGAGGTATTTCCAAAAGCATTCCAGGTTCGTACGTACTTAGGGGTAGTGTGGGATTCAATCTGAACAAATTGGCTTAGTCCGTCCAGATTGCCCGCCCTCATCAACCTTCTTCAGGAGTCCCTTTTAAAGGAGAGATCCGAAATGCTATGTAAGACAGAACTTTAGGGTCCTCCTCGATCAGATCCTTGTGGGGGTTTTCTCCCTGTAGAGCTCCATCCAGGAGGCTCCGTTTTCTCCTTTAGCTGAGGTCTTTAGATACACTAGTCCAAATGGATCAGCTATTCCTGCAGTCTTCTCATTTACCTGACCAAACGTAACTTTACTGATATGTCTTCTATCCATTTGCTCTAATGGTTTCATCTTCGTATCTAAAAAGAAATCTTTGCGCATTCTGTACCTGTGGTTTATCATATTCGTATCTTGTCAGACTGTCCTGTGTCATCGGTATGCCACTATTCTATTCATTGATGTTACCAGATAAATATGGCGTTTACATTAGTCACATTATTCTATACGACAGCGATATGAATAAACTAAATAATATTTTTAATAAATTTCATGCTATAAACATTGTACAATTAAAATAGATGTGGAAAATTAGAAATATTTATCTTTTATACAATATTGATATGTTTTTACACAATTAATTTTAAAATAATTATTTCAAAATAATAGCGAATCCTAGCGGTACATATTTGCAAAATTAAATTTAGAAAAAAATCGTTTAATAATTGATAAAAATATTTCAAAATATTATGTTTAAAACATTTAGCAATATGATTGTACATGAAAGAATTAAATTGATTCATATTGTATATGCGTATACAAAAATTTATAATTATTTCTAAATTATAACATAGAAATATTGTAACATGAAATATTATACACGTATCAACATTTTAAGTAATCAAACGTTTTTAAAATAATTATAAAAAATTTATATCTCAAATTGAATTTTTCTAATCTTTAACAAATATTATTTAGAAATTTTATTCTGACAAAACTGCTGCGTTATGAAAAATCATGCCAACATAATTATTATGAATTCGTGATGAATATATTCACGAAGCGTACTTCTAAAGCGAAAATCTAAATCTATTTCAATCCATTTTCATTTATGAAACATATTCTATCTTTTTGATAATACCTGTTCAATAAATTCATCTTAGATATGTGTCTATTAATAATAATATTTAATGTAAATTTAATTAAAATATTTAATGTTCATTCATGGATCATCATGAAGTATCAATTGCTATACTATCTCTAGATATGGATATTGAACAACTGTATGGATAAGTGAAAAATACCATAAAATTTATTCCCGAATACATTTTTTTTATCATAATTGAATATGTTGTATATACTTTGGAATATGATGCTAATCAATAAAATTTATTTTACAATAAAACTAGATTAATTGTAACTTAACAATATCAGAACGTTTGTTTTGACATTATTTGTGCAATTAATATCATTAGTCTTATCTTATGATATTGCACCGCATTGCTAAACGAATATATATCGACAACTTAATATGTATGTATAAATACAATAAATTAAATTAATATTTATTCCATTTTTTCGAATTATATGAATACACGCACGTACGCCCGCACGCACGCACAAAATATATAATCGTTTATGCATAATTATTGATTTGAAAAATTTTTTATCATTCTTTTTACCATTCGTTTAAACCTGAATATTATATAATCCATTTGAATATTACATAATCTAATATTACATAATCTAATCTAAGCATGAAACGCTGATTTCTGCTGAACACAACCATTAATAAATACATAATCATCATGAATCAATACGCAGTAAAAGCTTAAATGGACATAAGCTGTAAAGATGCATATTACTATTAGAAAAGATGCGGTAAAAGTATCATTAGAAAATTTTTCAGTAAATGAATAGGCCTCATGTTGTGACAGCTAATTTGAAACGTCAATTTTAATATTGATGCATCAGATTGACAGTAAGCTTGCGATACTATTGTAGATGAGAGAAAATCAAGGGAGCTTTCCAACAAGAAACAAAGATGACATAGTGTAACACAATGAATCATTACATCCTTGTTGTTCATCAATGTTCAGTAAAAATTAAATTAATAATTACTGTGTCACATAGTATCGCTCGTTGGAAAGCTCCTCAAGTATTTCATGCAAGAGAATTCCAGATGTATAATACAGAGATGCGCTGTCGCTTATAAATTATTGCGTTATGTGATTAGGATTTGAAAAAAATCCGAGTTTAAAAAACCAACAAATTTTTTTTAAATCCGGATTTTTTGGGTTTTATGCATTTTTATTCTTTATAGTCCACTAATGATTAGCAAGATTCACTATTTAATATAATATAATAGATAATTATATTATGAATTAATTTCAATTTAATTTATTTAATTTAATTTATTACTTAATATAATATACACGCACATTATATCTGTACAAGAAACATTCTATATAAAATCGACCCAATCAGTCTTTGAACCTGATCATTTTTTGAAAAAAAAAAATTTCATCACGTGTGAGGTCTTAAAATGTTCGTTATGCGTAGATTTTTTTATAAATTTGCTCAAAAAAAATAAAATAAAATAAAAATAAGAGGTTTTTAATACATTTTATATTTACAACAATTAATATTTGAAGGATGAAAATTAAAACTAAAAATAAATTAAGAAAGATTTAAATTTTCTAAAAATTGAAAGAAAATTTTGTCATGAGAAAATGTTATTTATAATTATTAATAGATTTTTTAATGAAATTTTTCAAGACAATAGCATTTTTGAGAAATCATAAATTTTATATATTATAATTTAATAAATAATTGAAGAAAAAGTCACACATAGCTTTTAATAATTTCACGCAAGTGTGTCAAAGCAAAAATTTCAATTTTTGTTCGTTTACTTTATGATTTATAGAATAAAAACTATGCCAGTTTGAAATTTTTTAGTTTTGAAAAAATCAAAATTTTTGAAAATTTCTCTAAAAAAACTCGAGTTTCAACGTACGTCGAAAACTTCTATTATTTTTAATGTTCTATCAGCAATCGCCCTTCGTGACAATGATGCAATTTTGACTCCAAACATCGACTTTTCACGGCTTTTTTAAGTGGGGATTTTTTTTAGTGGGTTGAACTCACTTCATCAAACTCTATATTTGATTAAAGATAGATCTTTACACAATTTTATTACAAAAATGTTGTTGTATAAAAGTACATTTGAATTTTTAACGAGTATTTACATTCTGTACATATGAAAATAAATTTCTCACTACATTTCATAACTTATATATCGACAAATCACAACTGGATTATTGTTAACTTATAATCAGTCTTCCTGCACTTGTAAACGTAGCTGTTCGATCTCATCCTCGCTGCTCACAGAGCAATTTAAAATATTCATCTTTTTCTTTTTAGTATATTTCGTATTCTTATCAAAACAGAGACGTTTTCGTCTGTTTTGTTCCAATTTCCTTTCCATTTTATCTAATAACAAATCATTATGGAGTATGCTTGGTTCTACGTCTTCCGCAACGCAAAACGAATCCTAAAATCATAAGTAAATAAATATTTAAATAGTATTTCATTAAATTTTCGTATATACAAATTGGATCGATTATTCGTACAAGTCGAAGGTAAAGTTAATACGTTAATATACGCACATAAAGGTACGAGTTTTGAATTTGCGACGAAAGATCTTGCTGCGAATAGATCTCTGTATTTAGACCAGGTGATCGTGGTTCCCTAAAATGAAAAGCGCCTGGTTTCTTTATCGGGCTCTTAACAGTCTGCAGATAATGCGCATGCATATCGACTTGTTCCTGTGAGAATTGTGTATAGCTCACAAAATCCTCAAAATCCTCGTTATCTGTAACGATCTCGTCCGAACTAACATCAGAGTCTACTTCAACTTCGTCATCTATAAACTCGTTTTTGACGTTGTTTTTACCGTTAAGCCTATGCTTGCTTTTCTTTGCGACTTTTTCATTCAAAGGAAAAATTCGCTTTGGCGTATCAGAGTTAGATTTTAAAATATTTTTTTCTGCTGTACTATTCACATATTTATCAGGCGCTTTGAAGAAACTTAAATTTATCACATTCGAATCCTGCTGGGCTTTGTTTCGTTTTAAAGATAATTTTGAATGTCTATCATTTTTTGGTGTTGATATATCACATGGTTTAAGATTTTTCAAGATATTATCAAAATAACTGTTTTTCACTTTCAAGGTTTTTGATGTATCTTTAAAACAGCCATTTCTAATTACTGAGTTTCTCGATGTACTAGGCGTGTATCTAATATCGTCTTTCAAATTTTTCGATGAGTTGCGAAAGTAACAACTTTCAAGCTCATTAAATTGTTTAGCACTGTCTTCCGTAATCATGAAGTCTTCGTCAGAATCTAGGAAATCAAAATCTTGTTTAATAGTAGTAGATTTAGCAGCGGAATTGCAATGAGTATTTAATAATGTAACATTATCTGTTCTCGAATTTGGATTGCTTTTCCCAGCTTTGATGTCATTTTTAATATTGACTGAAATCCAGCCAGTACTGTCTTTATTAATCGATTCTTCTTTATTTACAGAAGGTTTTGATGTTGCCAAATTTCTTTTCACTCGTGCTATTTCACCAACAGCTTGAGTTATAGATAAGAAACTCTCTTCCGTTTTGGAATTACATATCGATTTATTTTTATTAGAGTTACAATTAATAAATTCGCTTATATCAACATCACTATTAAAATCAGCATCTTGTATTTCATCAATAAAATGTGCAAATTTATTCGACTTAGCAAGTTTCATAGACGCTAATAGATTAGGTTTAACAATATTATCTTCATTATGAAAAGTATTAATGTTAGGCTCATATGACACATTAATTTCTCCTGTATTTTTAGCGAAAATGTTTGAAAGATTTGATTCCGCTTTTTGTAACGCTGTATTATCCTTATTTTCTAAATCGTCTTCTATTGAACTAAATGATTTATTTAATATGTTCTCAAATACATCCTCTTCATTTAAATCGTTTTCGACAGAACTAAATGATTCATTCAATATGTTCTCAAATATAGTAGGTTCCAGGTCTTCTAGTGTATTAGTTGAAAATTCAGTTCTTATGTCAGTTATAATTTCATTGTCCTCTTTCGTATCAGATATAAATACTTTATTTGAATTTATCTCTATATCTGTAATTCGTTGGTTTATACATGAAACTGTTTCATTCGAATCGAAACTTTCATCAAGTATATCTTCAAATCTTATTTCATCGTTGTGAATACTCTTCTCATTTCGGACAGTGCAAAAGTTACCATCATCGATGTTAGTGTAATCATTGTTATGAATAGTCTCATTTTCATTTTTATACTGTATTGATAAATTATTTTCGTAAT
This sequence comes from Atta cephalotes, assembly GCF_000143395.1. NCBI lineage: Eukaryota > Metazoa > Arthropoda > Insecta > Hymenoptera > Formicidae > Atta > Atta cephalotes. The sequence continues at coordinate 485,514 of NW_012130073.1, forward strand.
TTTTACATTGCGTTAAATTATCTTCCGTCAAAAAAGATAAATTAATAACTTTTACATCAGGTACTACGAAACTGAATAAATCTTTAATTGGTTTTGGTGCGGGAATATAAGTTGTATCCATTTTAGAAACAACTTCAGAAGACATTTCTTCTTCCGATTTCTTTACTGTGTATAACGTTAGGAAATCGATTCCCGCGTTGTCATCAGTTAATAGTTTGACATTATTAGGATTTATTGTATTATTATTTTGCATTGTTAACTGAGTAGGAATATTATATGTCTTATCCCGATTCTGTTCATTACATTTATCAGTAAGAAATCTCATCATCAATGACTGACTTGGATTTCCTTTTTTACATAAGTCTGTCCAACAAATTAATAATTTTTTAAGAAATATTAAAAAATAAATCTGCTGTTCTGATAAATATAAAGCAATTGATAACAAAAAGGAGAATTAAAAAATTAATTACCCATAAAACTCACTTTCTTTCTGTTTCATGTTAAATGCTTCCTTTTTTTTATTGATATTTTTTTTCCCTCTTTTATTTTTTTCATTTGGCGTTTTTGGTAATGCTATAATATGCATCTTGTGGCATTCCGGAGTAAACTGATTTGGTATCATTCTAGGATTATTATCGTACAAGGAGGAAAATATGTTGCTTGTGTTTAATATTTTATTATTTAAAGAGTCCTTTCTAGAAAGCGTAGACTTCAAATTCTGCAAAGTTAAATTAGATTTCAGTTAAAGTGCGCGCGCGCACACGCACACACGCACACACGCACGCACGCACGCACGCACGCACGCACACACACACACACACA
>NW_012130073.1:488892-490622 GCF_000143395.1 Atta cephalotes
GTGTGTGTGTGTGTGTGTGTGTGTGTGTGTGTGTGTGTGTGTGTGTGTGTGTGTGTGTGTGGGAGGGGAGGGGGTGTAGCGTCTTTCATAAAATTAATTGTAATATGAATTTTATAAATAATGTACTTTCATAAAATTTGCGAAAAGCACGCAATCCATGCCTAATCATAAGTTCATAAGCATGATACATAGTTAACAAAATATTCAATGTCTTCATGATTTGCCCATAATTTCCAGATTTATTTGTCTTTGTTTTAAATTCCCTCAACAAATGGAATACCTAAGAAACACAGTGAACATTTAAAATAAATATACCAGTAATCATAAACATTTTTATAAATATAATTTAATTACCCTTCCTTTAGATATGTTTGCTGTATGACCTCGTAATACATTACATTGCATAAGAAATTTTACATGGCGATCCATAATAATAATATATCTCTCTTTGAATGCAGCTAATTCATTGCTAAGAGGTACCAAAATAATATCTACTTTTCTTTTATTAATATATGGTACTATATCGATTGAATTCTCATCTCTTAATTCTAAATGGGAGATATTTAAATTCTGTATTACCTATGCGCAATAAAATATTCATCAGAGAATATTAAATTATTTATTACTCCTTAAAATTCTAATTCAAATTTCCAAAAACATTAAATATTTATTTACATGTACAGCATTGAATTTACTTACTTCATGAACATTATCTAGTTTATTTCCAGGCGTGGCAGAAAGTGCTAATATTCTAAAGTATTGATTCTGCGTGGATAATATTCTGACACACTAAAAGTTATAAATTTTCTTAAAATCGGTATTCACAGTCTGTTCTTATTTCAAGATCATTTAAGTAATGTCTTAAAATGCCGAAATCAGATTATATATTAAAAATCGAGATTGAAGATTAAAAAATTAAAAATTAAATCAATCAAAATAATACGAGCTAAAATTTCTTATATTCCTTCATATTCCATATCTCTTATATTCCTTTATTTTACCTCACAATACGAATGCTTGCCCAGAGCTTTATGAGCTTCGTCCATGACAACACACTTAATTAGATGACTTGGTATGATCGATCTCTCAAGATCATTATGAAATACTTGAGGAGTAGCAAATATTATTCTCTTCTTGAGCCAAGCTATTTCACGATTCTTTTGAATTACCGCACCTGTATGTTAAACAACATATTTTTATTAGATTATATGATAATATGTAGTACAAAATACATAAGTTTATATACTATTAAAGATGCTTTCTAGCAGAGACACAAATTACCTAGGCTGAGTTCTAAAATTCATTGCCAATACTGAAAATCTGTAGTTTACATTATGTGTACTATTACTAATTTTTCAATGCTGGCAGTTAATTTTGAAATACAACCATATAATACAGTAAATCATTACATCCTTATTATTTGCCAATGTTAAACAAATAGAATATTTATTCATTTTACCATGTATACTATCAAAAAAGGGACATGGTCTTAACTTCACTCGTCCTTCTATACCTTCCATGCTCTTTTTTATTTATCTAATTAATTGCGTTAACATTAAAAGCACATTCAGGAAGATACTATTAGTTCTATTTATATCATTCTATCCTTGTTTTACACTGATTTGATAAGCAATAAAAATAGAATGATATAAATTAATAATATCTCCTGAAATGTATCCTAAAGTTGCTCTATCCAGTTTTCCTTTCTATTTCTTTCCTCTCTCTCTCTC
>NW_012130073.1:490991-507315 GCF_000143395.1 Atta cephalotes
CTTCTTCTCTCTCTCTCTCTCTCTCTCTCTCTCTTATATATATATATATATATATATATATATATATATATATCTCATCTTATCCATTAATTTCTTTATTTGTCTCTTCTCAAATAAAGATGAAATAATCAATGTATTATGTATTGTGTCTCTCACTGAAAAGCATATCATAAATGACATAAATGAATGTTAAAACCTGTTAGTTCTATCATATCGACATTTGGAATCCCCATTATTTCATAGCATGCCTTAATCTGCTGGGCAACCAGAGGTTTCGTCGGTGCAAGAAATATAATCTTTCCAGATGGATACCATCTCCAAAAATTATACATCACAACAGCAGCGATAAATGTTTTTCCCAAACCTGTCACAAATTGAAGATAAAAATACCTTTTTATTAAGAAATAAAAAGACAAGTAAAAACAAAACTCAAGAAAGAGGAAACAAAAACACATTATAGAAATGAATAGACTTAACGCTGACAAGAAAATAAGAAATATCTCTTTACCAGTGGGTAAACAGACCATAGTATTTCGATATAAAGCAGATTGAACTATGTTATACTGGTACTGGCGAATTGGATAATTTTCCGGATATATCCAAGTATTTCCAGCTGACAGATCGAAACCTTTGGTCTCTGGATGATGTGAAACTTGGATACTTTGCGATTCCATTTTTGAAGAGTCTCATTCGATCTACGACGCACTCCAGAGACAGAATCGACAGATCGGAAATCACTTTTCAACATAATCGATATCAATTTTTTAAAGAAATGAGTATTTATTTTAGATAAACACAGCACAACATTATCATTACATATGCTTCTAACACAAACAGTTTCCAAGAACCAATGCCAAGGACTTGTGACTCACATGTGGACATCTTTTTTGACGTAGTCGCGTTTTCATTGAGCGATTTGAACGATCTGAGCGACAGTATTATAAATACTACAATCTAATTATTTCCCTATTGTTAGTGTCAATATCACAGCCAATACAATGTCAAGATTCTAATCCAGCTAGCAATCCAGTAGGAAAACAAGCATCGTGTACATGAGATGTGTATTTAATTAATCATTTTGATTGCATATTGTACCAATTTAGTACACCATTCTTTGAATTGCAACGCTAAAATTAAAATAATTTAACAGAAAATTACTAGTTAATATTAAGTGCACAATGTAGGCTGTGATCACAGTCTCGCTACAAATGCTTTGAAGCATTTGACCAATTAGAAGAAAAAATTTTACAAACTGACCAATTAAAAAACGTTTGCAGCATCGCATTGACCGTATTTGTGAACTAAGCCATAATGAATAAAAGAATCAATCAATCAAAATTTTCATGAAATGGGAAGAAAAGAAGGTTTCTAATTAGTTGATTTTTTATGCACTATGCGTTATGCAAGTGTGCTGCGGTCATAAGGAATAAAGATTTCAATCTATCAAAAATTGGATACATCGGAATACATTTCTAACAGGTTGAAATCGTTCATTCTTTATTCCTAATTTCTTATTTCTTTTATTGGTGTGTGTGTGTGTGTGTGTGTGTGTGGTGTGTGTGCGCGCGCGCGCGCGCAGGGTCTTTCTTAATAAAAATTATCTCCTATACCATGGCAAAAGGTTACAAAACAAGAAGAAGAAGGTGATCACAGGGCATGGTTAAGCTAGAAACACAATGGGCGAGTCAAGACGGTAAAACGGCGAGGCATGTTTACTGAGCGAGTGAATATGATTAGATTGGTTGGATCTATAAGTAACAATCAATTATTTGCTCGGCAAGCAGGCTTAGCCGCTTTGTCAACTGGAATGCGCTCATTGAAAAGCATAGACAATAAAAATAGGAAATACAAGATTTCAATCTATCAGAAAACGTCCATTCTAGTGTACATGGTCTGATGGGTTGAAATTTATTATTTTTTTATTCCTATTGCCTATGCTTTTCCTTGTGTTTTTGGTGTTTTACATCGCAGTATCGCGTATTGCACGATAAATAAATAAATATAAGGTAAAGCATTCACGTGGATGCGCAGTAAGAGAATAAAGTTGGACACGATTTTGATTGGCTGTTCCAGTACGCAAAAAGTGCATTTGGGCATAAATTTGATTGGTTGATTCTAATATATATCGCCATTATACTCAATGCTCACCATATATATATATATATATATTTGCTTCACGGTATTGCATGCTGTGATAGATTTCCTAACCTCACAGTCATCAATTTTAACACTTAACTCTTGGTTTATGGCGCAGAGATGCTTATTTCTGTTAAATTCTTTCGTTTTATGCAAAAACGCATCGAATAAATCTAATTTTATTGATTTGAGGTGGCTAAACTGTATAATAACTATATATTATCTAGAATAGAATTAATATAATTATATAACTATATAATTGTCGAATATTTAGAATTGGACTCTCAATTTTTAACATAAAAATAAATTCAAGACTAATGAGCAGCACAGAAGCAGGTATGCACAATTATTAAATTGTAAAAAATTACTTCATATTATTCCATTACATAATATCTTTATTTTGGATACTTGAACTTTCTTTGGAATCCTCTTCAGCAATATTACATGTAATCCTAATCGATATTCATTGAACAATCCATCCAGAATGAATCATTTTCAGGTTTTCTAACACTACAACAACACTACAACTAAAGTAGATTCTAATTTGCAATATATATTTGAAATTCATAATTCAATATGAAAGAAAATTAGGTTACCTCAAACAGAAAGCGCATCATGTCATAAAACTTTGGCAAACTATTATTAATTCTCAAATTGTTGATTTACAAAATATTAATGTGTTACACAGACATGTTAAGAGAGACTAAATAATTCAGACTGTATTGTTCAGAGTGTCGATTATTATTTATTTTTATGATTTTGCCATAACAATAAATCTGTTACAAGTCTTTGCCATATTTAAAAATTCACTCAAAATCCATATATAGAATATTTTATATCAAACTCGTATTCTTATACTTTTGTGACGATTTTTGTAGCCTTGATAACAAAGCCTGGAAATAGATTTTGAACAGAGCCTGGCACTAATTTTTAATAATTGAAAGGCACCAAATTGTACATAGAGTTTGTATTATCTGACATTGTCAGCATATTGATAGTTGTCAGAAATATGACAAAATTTGCTAGACATGCTATGCCAACAGATTGATAACAGAAACCAAAAGTTCTGCATAACTTAATGACAGATTGAGAGCAGAAGTTCTGATTCAGAACCTAGACTCTGTTCGATTTCTGTCATCAATTTGCTGGCATAGCCTATCAACAGGCTTCGTCAACAAATCCATAGCCAAATGTGGACACAAATGATTATGGTTTTGTAGTCAAAATCTTGATTGAGTTTCTCTGTATCTGATGAAATTTGTTTCCAAATTGCTAACATTTTGCTATTAGGGAGATTAATGGGTTTTATGTAATACTATCCTGATATCTTACCATAATTTTGCTTGACATTTTTATGGTATTTTAGATCACTTTATAAACAATTTTTTTTCTAAATATTATTTGAATTTACGTACTCATTTCTGAAAATCATTTGTAAAAACATTTTACAGAGAAATAACATAAAATAAATATGAAAAGTCATTTCTTAAACTCATATAATATATGTAGTATAAACTAGGAAAATTTTATATGCCATATTTATTAAGTAAGAACTGATAATAAGTATTTATGTTTATAAGTATATGTTTTTTCGCGGATGTATTATGTATAAAATTATGGGCTTGTGCCCCTTCTTCATTTATCTTCTCTTTTTTTACATTCTGTCTAATCTTAATGGCCATTATTTTTCCAAAAAAATTACATTTGAAATCATTAATATTCTAGAATAATACATTTATTCTAGAATAATCCGTTTATATTCCAGAATAAGACATTTATTAATGGCACAAAAAAAGGTCATAAAATACTCTATCCTATAAGATTATTGTACTAAATTAGTTCTTAATCTAAAAGCTGTTTCTTATGTACAAAAAAATGTTAGCTTTCTAAAAAAAATATTTATTTTAATGCAAATGTCAAGATTCATAATGAAAAACACATTTTTTCGAAATTCATTATTTTCACTGCTTTTATAAAATTTAAATCAATCGAGACTTTTATTGAGTAGTAGTAATTTTTTACATAAGAAGCTAAATACTTTCATATTTCTTTTTTGTATTTACTATGTATTTACTATATATAAAAAATCCGATAAAATTGATGTTTTCAAAATATCAAGGAATTAAAATTAATATTAAACGGTTCACTTTAAAGAAAAAAAAAAAAAATGGATCGTTATATTTTCCTAAAACACTAAACTTTCACGAAGTATAAACAATATCAGAAATTGTAAGGTGAGATGTTATGTCGATTTCCAAAAGAATCATCAACATGTGTGAGTGTGTATGCGCGCGTGTAATACAGGGCGTATGTAATATACAGGGCATTCCAGAAATATGTGGCCAAACTTTAGTATCGTATTCTACTGTTCATAAGGATAGAAAAATGTCATAAACGTAGGTCCGGAAACTCTTCCTTTTTAAGATATAAACACTTTGCTTATCTCTCAAAGTTTATTTCTCAAAAAGTTAACCTGAATAAATATCACACGAAGTAAATGTTGTGCTAGAGTAAGTGATACTGTCATCGAAGGTAGCTTATCATAATAAATTAGTTTTTATCTAAACGTTTTGCATAATTAAGATAGGATTATAATTTATCCATGATCCAAATATTGAGCAGATATATTCATTTCATATATGGATGCGCTAACGAAAATTTTAGAGAAACTTAATATCTGTATCGTGAAACATAAGGTGTAATCATTTTCAGCAATTTCTTTAAGTAAATTACAAACCTTTTAAATATTTTCTCGTAAAAAAGCGTTTATATTTTAAAAAGGAAAAGTTACCGAACCTACGTTTATATGACTTTTTTCATCCTTAGGGACAATAGAATACGATACCGAAGTTTAATCACCTATTTTTGGGACACCCTGTATATATTATGCATTAATAATATATCTGAATAAAAGGAATAATAAAATCGGTAGCAATAATATGCTGGAAACTGAAACTAATCCATTTGTAATTATACTTGCAAAAATAATTTTTAAATACAATAGGAGATTAATTTATACGTCAAAGAACTATAAATGCTTGTTTAAACCATTTATTATATGCTTAGTGATTAAACAATGTTTCAGACGACGTAATTACATAGAGATTACTGCTTAAAGTTATTTGAAATTGTACATCAAACGATCGATTCCTTTTCAAAGTCAGTCATTGTAAAACATGTTCTTTAGTATTAGGGAAAAGCCTATTGAACGGATTTTTGTACATCAGCGAGATCTCTTCATTCAACAATGAGTGATACGTTTGTTGAGTGCATCCACAGTGCGAGAGATTATTTCCATCGAAAATGCACATGATACATAGCCACTAGGGACGCCTATTGCTGGATAATGAATTAATGGAGGACAGAGGTAAATGAAACAAGTATTTAAACCCGCAGCACTGTCGGACACGCCGCGCTGCCTGTTTTCATATTTAGCTCGAAGGTAGAAAAATTTCTTTGACATAAATTTCTCTTTCGTAGCTATTTTTATATATTATATTTAATAATTATTCGTCTAATTGAATCAATCATTCAAAAAAGGGCATTAAGTCATATATAAAATAATTATATTTTATAATAAGTTATAAAATAGTTATATTTCATGAAATTAAAAACGTCGATCTATTTTTATCTAGTAACACGATAGAGCCGATAGATGGAAATGATATACCGCGGATTTCGTTTCTCAGCAAAACGTCAAAAAAGAATCAATCGTCACAAGCGAACAGCAGCATGATCGTCACTTTTATTTCACGAGACAAGTCTAGTAGATCAAAGCGATCTAGTGCGAATTTTGTGTTCCTCGACAAAACGCAGAAAAAAGTAGCAATCATCAAAAACGGACAACAGAGCATGATCGTATCAACTCGCTGCTTCGACAGCGAATAAATCTAACGCGACATATTTTTCACAATATTTCACCGCTGAAATTGCAAAAAAAGCGGAAAGAACAAACGCCAGGCCAGAGAAAGGAAAAACAATGGAAGCGCGTTTCATGGAAATCACAGAAACTAGAGCACCGTGCGTAGAACTGATATGCAACTGGACAAGTCTCACTAGGAAGTCGTATTTTTCTCTCTTTTTTTATGGACGTATTTATTAATATCAAATCTTTATATCACCTGTTTCTATTTCCAACGCGTTGCCCCAAGGTTAAATACGAACAGCGCGCTGCATGCATGACGATGCCCTGAAATCTGCTGGGAAATGTTCCTTGCAACTTGTAGCCGGAAATACGATCTCTCGCGAATGTTGGGTATAACTAATTTCGACGTTATAAACAAGGTCAGCAGCGACGGAGGATAATATCGTTAGGCTGTGCTGCATCACACCAGGATTATCGCGATTAATTATGTGCGTCGGTTACGTAGACCGAATATACAAGATTATTCTCTGCGAAAGTCGCTTACATTCGGCTGTGGCTTGAATTTGCTGAAGTCGAGTCCGACCAAGAGGGAATTGCATCGTTATTGAAGATCATACGCTTAATGTATACGCACTATGAATATTTCGGATAGATCGATTAATGATTATACTCCTAGTGATTAAAATAGAAACTTGTGTAATAAATTTTTTAACAATATCGGAAAATCATTTTTTATATCATTATGATTTGCATATACACTTGTTAATTTTATAAATTTCTGCAGCTTTACGAGATCTATATTAGATCTGTCTTTTCTCATTTTTCTTTGATATTATTTTATAGCTTAAAGATATTTAAATTTATTGCAATTTGCAATAAAAAAAATGGTGCTTGGAAAACGATTTCTGCTTGAAATGTATAAAAGTTATACTGATAATAATATCTAAATGAAATATACGGAGTCCGAAACTTATTACTATCCGTTACATTCTTGACAATAAACGTATCCCCCAAAGCCAAGAAAGTTAGTAAAGTCAGTTAATTAATTCTTTTTCTTCAACGTTAGTCGGTGTAAGTTCGTTCGCGTTGTGCTAACTTCCGGGTGGATGTTGTGCATTAAATCCGGTGATTCCAGTAGCCTGCAGTTTAACGTCAACTTTAGAACGAACTTTCGAAAACACGCAATATATACTTTGCAACTTTGTCGGCTCTTCTGGTTTGTTCGCGTGACCTTTCGTCTTTATAATTTCTCATCACTTGCATCAATGATGGCAATGTGATGAGGATGATAATCAAGATTATCAAGTTCTAAACTCTATAATTTGTCAGTGTCAGTGTCTCACGTGTAAGGTGAAAGGTTATCATTGCTTCCACTTTCGATTGAAGGTGCACGTATACAAAATTAGCGGTTTCTGGTTCGCATAGATTGCCTTAGAAAATTATGCGAAGTAATAGCGTAGCGGTTTGAAAACATTGTCAATCATGGCATCCGTAGACTAATTAAATAGTTATTGATTTCTGGAAATCACACGCACCGTACTCTTCCACATAGCATTAGTAATATTATTATTAAAGGGATGTTGGAGTGACGAAATTATTGATACATTACAATCGCATAGAAATCTTCGAATAGACTGAATAAAATCAAAAATTCTTTTACAGAATTGAAATAGACAAAATTAGGAAGTGGCCTTTATATTAAAATCGAAAAAAAAGGTAACTCATATTTTTCAACTCATAGAGCTATCACTGATGTAAACGTTTACTTACTTAATAGAAAAGTTCTATCATTCGTATGGATAAAATTAACATAACACCACTCGTCGAATTACGTGAACGAATAATATTGAGTTTACGAAATTAAGATTGAAGATTAAAAAAAATTTATATTAATTTGCAAATTGTGTGTGTGTGTGTGTGTGTGTGTGTGTGTGTGTGTGTGTGTGTGTGTATGTGTGTGTGTGTGTGTGTGTGTGTGTGTGTGTGTGTGTATTTAGTGAAAACTCAGAATGCTAAATATAATAATGCAACAATTTGTGTCTAATAATAGATACCGGATCTTGCAAATGACATTGTAATATGTTAGATAAGATGTATGCGTTTGAGTGAGACAGAATGATAATATATAAGAAGATATATAAGAAGATATAAGAAATAAATTAAAGATCTCACAAAGAGAAGATGTCATTATTATTGACATTTTAAATTTAGAATTAAAAAAGTCTGTATTATCGATATCGGTCAAGTTCGGCCGTTACTTCATCATCCCCTTAAATAGGTCGCTCGGTAGTACGTATGGATTCCGTTTGATCGAGAAGTTACCTGTGTATTCAAACAAAAGAAAGTCTTATATTTTTTCGAGTATTGAACGAGACAGTAAAGCCCTAAACCCTAAACACAATGCGAGGCAACAGCGCTAGGGAAATAACACAAGCAATAATAATATGCATAGCGATAGAAAGAGATGAATCTAACGTACCGGAATGCATATGTCAATGCAGATCGAAATACAGAATAGGCAATAGCGATAAAATTTCTGACGAATTGGAATTCTATATCTATTCCTATCGCTGTTTTTATCGCTGTCTCGTATTTTGTTTAGGGCTTAAAATGTATACTGAGCGCACTTAATTAAGTAATCGAAGATAAAATAAGCAGAATAACATTGAGCTCCTTATTACCGTTAATTACATGCATAAGGTTAAACCGATAACTATAACTTAAACCGATCGCATCATTTTAGACTTGTCAATATCAAACAAAAATATCGACTACGAATATATTCAGATGTTTAAAAGCTATTTATATTCATCTTGAATGAGTAGGCATTATCGAATATATCGAATAACGAATAAATTTTTCAAAAACTAAATAAAATTATAATATCCAATTTTGTAGTAATAAAGCTTACAAACAAAAAATTATCCTTAATATTTTTTGGAGGGAATGAAGGTTCCGTTTGCTTGCAGTCTCGATTACATACAAAACAATTTATCAGTCACGTCTAATCCTTAGAAAGGCTTAATGTGTATAATTTGTGCATTCGAGAAATAGAAGTAAATGGAACTGGAGACTTGAGATTGCATGAAATATCAATCAAGATATATATTTACTTTGATTGTTCTGATTAATCAACAATATTGCGACTTTTATATGAGACATTTAATTAGTCGGTTTTATATGTATTGTACGGCTATGTAAGTTTTTGACTGGATAGGCCTTCAAAGAAAAAAGTTTTGAAAATTAAGAATGTTCATAAAAAGAGTGTATAAGAGAATATGAATAGTTAAAAAATATCTAATCGATATTTTATTCATAATTTTTTATTTGATATTTTTACATCGAGCTGCAAAAAAATATTAATGTTCGATATTATCGATATTATATAGCGATAAATATCCTTATTTTCGATTTGCTTTAAAAGATGCTTATAATAAAAGACGAATTCGTCGAATTTATGATAATTCTTGCGTATATAAATCTATGTATATTTTCAGTCTATTTTAAATAATAACTCTTTTTATAATAAATATTTAAATTTATAGATAACAAGCAAATTGTATTAAAAAAATATTTTGATGTAATATGGTATTTTTTTATTTAATAAGCTGACTTCTTTACAAACGCAAAACGCATTTTGCCTATTGATGCGAACGGTTTAATATTCTTTAGTAGGGTTTCTGTAAGCTTTTAATAATAGAAAAAATGTATGGCATAATAATTTTGCATCCTGGAGTATAATAAATGTCGCATGCGCGCGCGCACGCTCCGTCTAGAGAATCCTTTTAGGAATATTTTTCTAGAGAGCACGTAGCAAGTTTAGTTTGTTTAGTCTCAACGTTACTTTCACTCGTGTCTATTTATCACTTATCAAAGTGTTGCCCAGAGCTTTCGGAAGGAAGATAATATTGCATCAGACTTTTATTAATCATCCTTAATTCACCAATAAAGTATTTTAGGCCGGCCATAAGAAGACGTTACTTTCGTTAATTTGCGAAACGATGGTCTGTTTTCTGTGATTGAACTAATGTATACTTTTATATTGGGTCCGGAAAGTTCGTGCCGCAAAAGATTTAAATTTAATAAATGAAATTAAAAATTTAAATCTTCTGCGTTTCAATTTTCCTTCAAAATCGGCATGAACTTTCCGGACGATTCAATATTTGAAACATAAAGTGAGATAGGTACTTATTTGATATTTGTCGAAAAGAAAGACTTTACTTACGCAGTGCAGAAACAGAAAACAGATCACATATTTCTTCTGCAACATATTTACAACATCTTGGAACGAAGCTGTAATGGTATCATTAACATGGCAATTAACGATGCCCCATCGAATACATCATCGTCGTTTCTTTATTTTAAAGGCCCAGTGTACATCTATCATAACGCTACGATCGTAAGCGATCGTGATCGTAAGGAAAAAAGCTACCGTAAAACATTGTCTGTTTACATAAAATCGTAATCGTAAAAGCTAAACAGAATGTTAGAGCCAAATAAGTACATTCTCATTGGCTATCATATCATCAGACAAGTTCGTAATCGTGTGAGTTGAAGTTGAGTCCACTCTTATGATGAGCTTACGATAGTTATTATATTACGACGAGCATTATGATATCATAAGGAGCTTACGATAGTCATTACGATAGATGTAGCCTTGATGCATCGTCGTATGGCAATCAATGCTTATGCATCGCGATTTGATGCATCGCGGACAGCTTTGATCCAGACTATCGGTCTTGCTTTGCTGTGCGTACAAATACAATAGAATGGACGCATGATGGAGTATCTGTTACATGTATAATTTTTTTATCGATTTAAACACTAAATTACATACGTATCACGTTGCTCCACAAAATACGAACGAGTAAATAAATCTCGCATATTCACATATCACATTCACGGGCTCATAGAAGTTCCGATTCATCAAAATGATACGTCGAATTCTTCATATTATTCGGTTTGACAAATATGTCTTCCATCTATTTCCATTGCAAGCATGCGAGTTATAGACGATTGTGAATACAATCTTAGTGTGAGTTAATCTTGCATTCATAATATCCTCCGCTTTGCAACCTAATATATGTCTCGTTCCCACATGTGACACGGAATGTAAGCGATCGGTCGACAGAAGAATGGATGATATAATAATATGTGACTCGTATGAAAGTTATGCTGACACTTTATTTCAAGCTAGCATTCAACTTCTTTCGTCCGACGAATAATCGTTCAAATACATACACAAACAAGATGTTGTACCTATTACCATTATACTTTTACTATATTGGTCTCTGTTGGATACACTGTTTCCTGATTAAAAATTTTCGGTACACGGACCATCGATCATACGATGAAAGATCACTACTAATCTCACAATGATGGTTATAATTATTCTGTTTTGTATTAGCATATTACATTGTTGCATATTCCTTCTTGAACTCTATGATTAGATGTACATATATATAATGGATTAAATAGATATTTGCCTCGCGACACAAATAATCACAGCTGATCTTTCAGTACTACTTTGTCCGGCAGCGTAGAGCGGAAAGTTGATCGTCGAATAAATAGTATCAATCACAGCCAATCTTGCAGCTTCAAATGTTCTGGTAACCATTCCGATAACAACGATGAATCTTTAATTGGAATCACAATCATGTTGCCATTCTAACTTCGGCGATTGTAACTAGAGCACATCTCCGCATGAATATGGATATCATGCGACAACACAATTTCGCTAACACACTCCGGGTTTTCGCGAGTCTTGCACTTATGCACGTCATAAACTCCAGTTTGTCTGCAGAGCTAGCTTGAGCGTGACGAACATGATGAGTAACGCGGTGCAGGCCATCATTGACGGCGATGACGCCATGCTATGCTGCATGGCAGCCGGATTGTCACCCTTGAAAACATGCACCAAGACGCGCGCCGGCTGGGCATTACTAGCCTCGCAAGTATAGTTGCCCGAATGACGATCCGACGCTTTTGGTACCTCCAACCAGCTTTCCCGACCAACGAGATCAGTGCTAACGTTGACACCTTGATCAACGTCGTAATTAATCATACGGAAGTTGTGATACCAGAAAAGATATGACGGTATTTCCGTGGACTTCTTTACCAGGCAATGAAGTTGCAATGTGCTACCAGGCCTCACAAATTTCTCCACCGGGCCGACTATCTCCGCTCTTGCTTCTGCAAATGGCCAAATATAACACATGAGACGTGAACCGTTCATAAACTCGGCTAGACATTGGGGCATTGTTTACTATCATGGGTATGTGAAAGCCTGTCCTGAGGGCGAGAGAAGGAAATAGCTCATGTAAGAGCGACAGAATCTTAAACATTCTGCCAGGGTCTCTCAAATACTGGGATCAGGAAATTAATATAGCGGGCAATTATTTCTAAAAAAAAAAAAATCACGTTATATTTATCACGTTTAAAAATATATTTAATATCTCGTTTAAAATATTGTTATTATATGGAATACAGTAAACAATACACTATTTTTTCCTAATGAATGACTGTTGATTTATAAAAAGTAATAACTTATTTGAAATCCTATTATGAAATCTATTTATATTATTTCAACAAAATATAATTTCAAGAAACATGGTAGTGTTTCGCGCCAAGTGTAGTTAACGCAAGATCGCCCATGTTTTTACGCGAGGAATTGCGAAAATCCGAGATTATCGGATCTCTCAATAATCGACTTCTGAGTAGTCTCAATCGACAACTTCGATTTAAATTATATAATAAAAATGTTTTTATTTTGTACGAATGGAGATATCGTGATGTGAAATCCGAAATGTCAAAAGTTCATATTAAAATACGTCATCATCATCATCATCATCATCATCATCATCATCATCATCATCATCATCATCATCATCATCATCATCGCCCTCGGAAATATTGTTTGTTTCACATTTTAAATGACAGACACTCATCTGTGTTGCGGCATTACTTACCTGTAGTTTCACTTGCACCATATCGATATATCGATAGAGAGCTAAATCGCTGTCATTCGTGGCATCGCTTCGTGAAAATATATCGTTATCGTAAAGACCGCAGTATAGTTTTTTAACGTATAACGCATAATGCATAGTGCATGAGAAAATAAACTAAAGTTTCTCTTTTCCGTGAAATAAAAGGAAAGAAAGATTTTTGATTGGTTGATTCGCTTATATACTGTGCACTATGTGTTATACAAAGGTCTGTACTGCGGCCTTAATGAGATATGTAAATTCTGAAATATTCTAAGTGTCATACAAAAAAATGTAAAAAAATTATCTCCTATTCCGTATAATTACCTTCATTTTTTTCTTCAAGAGCTCACACACATAAACGCGTACACTTGATATCTTTTTTATTATTTTGTTGAAAAATGGTAATTTTTTAACAAATCTTAAATATATCCATTTTAACTGAACTGAACTGTGCTGAAGCAAAAAATATAAACGAACAATAAGAACTTTCAATAAGAACTTTCATCTATTCTTTTATCGAATTTTTATCAGCTATTATTACAATTAGTTACATCATGTTTGTTTTATAATAATTTTTTAATACAGCTGTCCACAAATATCCTTATCGCAATTTGATAATTATTATGACTAACAATGAATAGTCATAATTGTTAATAGCTATAATAAAATATTTTTCTAATCCAATGATATTTGATCTATGAGATTTGTATAATATGCAATTGATGCAATTGCTATAGTGAGATAATTTATCGGAAACGATATGATAGGATGTTTTATCCAATAATATCAGAATTATAATTAATACGTGTACATATATATGTTGTAATAAACAGTATTTGTATGAAAGTAGTTCGACTGCATAATTAACCTTTCATATATAGAACAGCAGATTCACACGTTGCTGTTTCTATTAACTGAGCATCAGTTGCATATATGCTTGGATATTATCGGATATCACTCATAAGGATATCAATTTTGATACTCATTTCTTTATGGGAACAAAAATATTTTCTTATTTTAATAGTGAATATTGAACATACATGATAAAAAAACCTATATCTGTTATTTATTATCGAAAATATTGAAAGAAATTAAAAATTTCACAAATCTTTCCGTTAGATAGCGTGAGTCAACGAAATGCATGTATTACAGTGATTAATTATCCGATAAGCAATTCTCTCTCGAGGTAATTAATTTCTCAATTTTCAATCAATTTACCCCATTGAGCAAATTGTCTATTAATTAAGTATTCAATTAGACGATGTTCTCTGGATCTGTATGCCCCACAGAGCACTTTTTTCTATAGAATAATTGTCACTGTATAATCAATATTGCTATTCATAAAAATTACTTTATCATTCAGTGTAATATTTTCTGAAACACTTTACTTTAAGGAGATTATTAATATAATATAAACAATCGATATTATCCGATATTCATTGGCACTAGTTATAAAATTTAATACTTTCTATTACCGTTTAAAAGTTTTTTTATTTTAATTGAATTGAATAAAATTATTTAAATGAAAAGAATAACATATTAATGGAGATTGAAAATTGTATGTACAGGTATATCGATAATATTGTCACAGATTATCATCATGTATCGCTAATCAATCGAGAATGGAATCAATCATGCGAAAGGATAATCTTTTTTTTAATATCTTTTCGTTACCAATTGTTGTGCTTGCATGGAATTTCAACGGGTTTCATCGTAAATTGAAACCGTTCATTCTTTCCTGTGAACTGCCTATATTGATTTGTAAGTCGATAACACTGAATAGCGTATGACACAGAGCTCTCAAACTATTTAAACCAAATGGAAATATTGCATTGATAAATTCACGATTTGAATGTAACGTTTCAAAATGATTATAAACATGTGATATGAGCTTGATACTTTGACAGCTGTATATTTTGGAAAATATTTACGTTTGCCGTTAATTATCTATTTTTGTAGTTATCTATTTTTGCGTTCGACACTTCTAACATTTCGTATTAGATGTCGAATTCATTTCAAGCTATTAATTTTTGAAAATACTAGTTCTGCCTCCATTTTTATAAATAAATTATTGACATATCACATAGAAAATGGCACATAACTCTTCTTATCAGTAATGTGATCTGTCTATTATTCTTATGTACAGCAATAAATAAAAAAAGAATGGAATTTTTTAAATTCACATGTACCACAAACGGTGAGTCCTCCTCTAATGTTGCATTCTGTACTACAAGAATAATATTTTATAAATCTTTCGCTTTCAAATGTAAATCTTTTCAACCACCATATTAACATACAAACTGTTATTTCATATCCACTCGCATTAGTTATTACAATTCCTATTCCCCGTAACTTTGAATAATAATAACAATGAATAATAATATCATAATATTGTCGAAATTTTAAACAAAGCTGAATTTTAGTGAAATAGAAGAATTTTGAAGAAATTTTTGATCTTGTCTTTAAGAAATACTGTTGAGATGACTCACATTTTGCGGTATCTCGTATGAGGGACTCCGAGAATTTTAAGTCCGCTCACGCTCGGATGCGTTTCATCCTTTCACTCGACGCGACCTGACACGCCGCGCGCTGAGCATGTGAGGATCAGATGTGTGAGGGGTACTCGCTGCCAACACCCGCACCAGTCAGTCCAGATACGCTTTTACTACTGTCACGACCGCAAATGATAGTCGAGATGTGATTCGAAACGTTTGCGCACGGTCTGAGGGTTCCCCAGAGTGAATGGGCATCGATTCCTGGGGGCTATTGCAATTTCGAATCACTAGAGCGTATGTCCTTGTCCGACGCTTGTCTGATTTTTTGACAGCCTTTACTCGGCATTTACGCAAGCTACCCCCAGACTTTGTCCTGATAAAAGTTCCCCATGTCGTTCCTGAAAAGTGCGACATGGATCTGCTGCGGGTGAATTTTTCTCTCTTATTGTTCAGTTCTCTTACTTCTGACCATAGTAGCAAAAGATTGATTTTCATGAATTTCAACTATACACAAAATATGTTAATGTAATGGATACTCACTTTTTGCCACTTTTTGATCACTCAACTTGTAAAATTTACTTTGAAAAATTAAAAACTGAAATTTGAAATTATTTCCTAATTTACAAAACAAAATATATAAAATAAAGCTATATACAAGTATAATTTATTTAATATCATAAGTTAAGTTGATTAGCTAATTTAATAATTTTATGCTTTTTCGTATCTTATAATAATGTTGACTGACATATTAGAATCTGTAAATAATTAATTCTTATTACGAAAAATATTATCTCGATCAGGAATCGAACTGGAAGAAGTCAATCTCTAGCATTTCGTGCAAA
>NW_012130073.1:508301-512159 GCF_000143395.1 Atta cephalotes
ATATATATATATATATATATATATATATATATATTCTTCGTAATAATTGACAACTAAAAATAAATTAATTTAAAAAATTCGTTTCTTCAGTGTTATCGTTTTTTTACTAAAATAATAAATAATTTATTTTTATAAATAATGAAATATTGTATTAAATATTTTATTAAAAGTTATTTGAAAATTATAAAAAAGCAATACATACAAATATGCGATAATACAATTATACTCTATATTTTTTAACATTTTTCAATTGAATTTTTTGTACTTCAATAAAATCTTCAGTCGAAATTAATTTCGCTTTTTGCGAAAATAAAATTCTCTTCATTCAATGACAAAAAAACCTTATTTAATAATAAAAAATTAATCGATTGCATGTCTATAAGCTTGCATTCATTAAATAAAAAAAAATATTTTTTTATTCAAACCAACCTTTTGTGTCTGATTTGTATTGATATATATATACTTATCTTTTTATGTTTACGTAAAATGATACTTGTATACAATACGTATCGTTTTTCAAAAGAAAAATTAATATGGAAAAGGACAAATTTTTTTAGTAAAATTGATATTAATAATTTTAAATTTATATTCGCGTATTTATCTTACAAGAACATAAACAGGTTTAATTATGAGTTCTCTCGGATAAAATTAATTTGCGTTTTACGTTAATTAAAAATTCATAATCGTTGTGTCATAAAAGTATATGAATTCGTCTATTATTTCTGTATTCGGTCTCAAATATGACTATATCATCGTTTTTCACGTGATACATAACAAAGTCCCAACGCAGATCATTAATGCATGCAGCACAATGGCGTTGCTATTCCACCGCGCCACGCATAAAAGCATAAAACCGACATAAATATCGCCGGATGTGGCACAGACTATATCACATGCGAAACATTATCGGCCCGTTGAGAGTTAATAATTCAAAATCTTCTGTGAATAGCGTTACGTTGTTCAATAAGAAGGACATGTCGCTTCGCGGTGCGGTGATTCGAGGGTATCATTCATAACTTGGACGCGTGTTACACACTGTCCGTAATTAAATGGGAAACTGAGATCCCGTATAAATTGTAAATTAGAGATGTTACGTATTGGGAATTGGGCAGCTTATAAAGTGCCACGGAACATAATGTCGCGCAGGTATTGTAAGCTTAAAGATGATGCTATTACTAAATGATTAAAGTCTGAGGGGGCTTCGAGAGAAAAGGGTTGTGATAATCTTGTTAAGAATGAAATATAGGATGGGTCATTTAAAATTTGGAATTTAATTTGGCTCTAAAAAAAAGAACGCATGAATATTTTTCAAAGTTTATGGCTTTATTGGAAAGGCTTCATACCGAGGTCTTTATTCAAAATTCTTCTCAAAGAAGTGCGTGAAATGTTCAAGTTTTGAAAACGATGGCGAGTTGATATTGATGGTTGTTCAAGCACACTCTGAGCAATAGCAGCAATGTTTTCGGTTGACCTTACTGGACGAGCACATGAACGAGTTGCTTTATTTAATAAGGATCCAATTTGCCGAATTCGCTTCACAAATTGATCCACAAACTGCGTTGAAGGCATTTCTTTTCTACCAAATTTTCCACGTAAATTTCTTACAGTTTGGATTGAAGATTCATCACTTTGGAAGTAAGTTTTCAATATTTTGTTCAAGCGTATAGCGACCCATTTCGTAAATATCAAGCAAAAAACTAAATTTCTGATACGTCATAAATGTTATTACGCCTTTCAAATTCAAAATAACCGGTAGTTGAAATTCCAAACGCTAGATGGCCCACCCTGTATATCCAGAATTATAATAAATGGGCAAAAACCAATGCAAGCACGCATCTCATTTCTCACGCCGATTGTATTTTGATGAGAATTTATTAAGAATTTAAAACTATCTTCATTTCGAAGACAATATCACGATTACATTGATTCTAAAGTTATACTATATTCTTTCCGACTCACCGCCTTCATCAAATTCAACTTTTCTTCTGAGTTCTCATTCTTAGTATCTCAATTGGATTTTTTTCATTCACTTGCCCGCCAATATATTTCAGCAAACTTACTTCAATTTTCTTGATAAAATTGTGCATTCTTAAAAATTAAGATTCAAAATTATTATATGCATACTTCAGAAGTATAATACTTTTAGCAATTATAAGAATGATAAAATGTACTGCTATTACAAAATTCTTTTAATTTGTAAAACAATTTACATTAATAGCTCATCCGGCATGCTTAATTAAAATAATAATCAATTTAACAAAAAAAAGAAAGCAATTAATAAATATAAATAAAAATATTAATTCTCAAAACTTAATAGAATATATTGAAGATATAATAAATTAAATTGATTTTCAGTTTTATGTTTATAACTATATATTAATGCTACATTTAACTAGGTAATGGAAATTTAAAATTCAATCAACATCGCTTTGTATCACCTAATAGGTGTTAATATTTGAAACATTACAAATTTGAAATATTTATTTTATAAGTAAATTTACATTTAAGTTACTTTAAGCGTTTTAAACTGTTAATCGCAATATTTGCTTATATTAAAAGTGTTCTGTACTTAAAACTAGAGGCTAAAAATTATAACAGATTATATGATGAAATATAACATAGAATTTTTAGAATTAGACTTAGATATTTAATTTTATGTACAATATTATTCAATGAAAATTTATGTACATATGTGCGACATAATAGATATGTATATATATATATATATACATATATATATATAAGTAATGTTGATAACATAAATCGTATATGTGTAAGTCCTATTGAATAGATAAAACAGATGATTATGGGATCTCCTTAAAATATAAAAATACATAAAGATAATGAAACCAAAACGTGTAAAAGAATATTGAAAAACGAAATTCAAATGTTACTTTATTGAATTTTATTGTTGAAAGAAATAATTTTACATCAGTTACATCCATATAGTTTTTACGATTATGACATTGAGAATTCCAAAAAGTAAACACACAAGCTGAATATTTTTATTTTTTAAAAGCTTCTTTAAAAAAAAAAGAGTAATTTATCTAAATATAATTCATTAATTAACCTAACCAAATTCAAAATTTATTACTCGTTCCTCCAAGTCTTTTGTACAAAAACATAAAATTTAGAAATAATTGAAATAGAGAAAATCACAGCTTCTCTCATAATTAATAAAATATCAAGATAGCCTAGTTACTTTATGTATACGTTCACGTATAAAGTGTAATATGAATAAAATTAAAATTAATTTTAATTAATTGTAATTAGTTACTGTATAATCCGCTGACATAAATACTGAACATAAATATTGAATTATACAAAAAGGTTATATTTTATAAAATATCATAAAAGGGTGTAGCGAACCAGTCATGATCATTAAAAGTTATAAATATATGAGTATATAATTTTGTAATAGAAGTTTTTTCTTACCGACGACGTCAAGGAGCAGAAATATACTCGTGGGCGGATGGGTGGACACTTGGCATTCATACAATCCGGCATCCCTTGGTTGGACGTATTTTATTTGAAGCGTCCAATCTTCGCTATGGTGGAAATGAATTGCCTGAAACCGTTCATCATTGGCGTATGTCGTTAGTCCTACGGTCAATAGTTCGTGTAACAATAAGTTCTTTCGCTTGATCCACGACACCTACAAACAAAAAATTAATTAAAATTATAAAAATGTGATTTAATATCTATGAATCATATTATGTACGAAAGTAGAGAAGAGGCTATTTTTAATAATGTCGTTTTCTATGACATTGAAAAAAATTTACTAAATTTTATTAAATATTTGTTTGAATAGTACTAACATGAAGTATTTACTTACAGTAAATAAACATTTATTAAAAT
>NW_012130073.1:512681-521768 GCF_000143395.1 Atta cephalotes
ATATATATATATATATATATATATATATATATATATATATATATATAGATTTAGTAAATATTTCGTTAGTACTATTCAAACAAATATTTAATAAAATTCAATAAATTTTTATTCAGTGTTTTTTTGAATAATCAAGTAAAATTCTTAGTTAAATCTTATTTTTATCACAGATTGCATAAATGATTTTTTTCATCTTTATAAGCTTAATGTGGAATTTTAACATCTGTATTAACTATTTCAAACATGAAAGAAAGCATTGATTTTAATATTGTAAAACAAAATATTTTCATAATTTCAAGAATAAAAAATAGCATAATTTAAGAATTTTAAAACTATGTATACAATTCATTTATATTGAATTCATATATGCATATTGATGAAAAATTAACTTCTATTTATTCGAAAAGCATGCTCAAAATTCAATGTAATAAAGCGAAAAAGGTCGTATAAAAATAGAACGTGCAAAAAATATGTGTTATGATTATTAAAATATCTTGTGTATTATTTTTAAAACACTGGTAGTTATATTCATCACATCTATTCGCTTTTCTAGCTGATAAAATTGAGTGTTTTGCTACTGCGGTTTTTATATGATGCAGTAATTGGAATACAGATTGCCAACGCACCTGTCACAATTGTTAGTCATAACAGTCTGTGACTACTGTCCATATATAATGAACAGTAATGACTGCTCGTTCATAACGGTTAGAAACTACTGTCCAACATAGCGATCCGTAACTACTGATACGCATCCGTAGACCGTAGAATACAAACAGTAACGCCGCGGTAACTACTGCTCGTTCCTCCACATAGTGCTCGTTATTACATTAATTGCTCGTATCGTAATTCTGCATACATAGCTATTTGAAAACATTAACCCTGCAAACAAAGGATGTAAGTATGTTCTAGGTGCTTGAAATATTTTGCATGATTTAATACCTATGTCCTTTGTAAAAATGTATATATTTTTTAAAAGTGATAAATAAATGAAGCGTGAGTCGATTTACTTAATCTTTTTTCTTTTATTTCCTGCTGATGTAAAATAATATTCCAATACTTACAAATTTTATCGCGGTCATATTATAATAGTTATCACGTAATGCATATAATTTTGTACAACTTTCTTTTTTCTCCGCATATGACTTGCAGATTTATATGCAAATAAAACCTTCATATTTTTACAAAAATACGGTCAAATTTCCAGATGCTGTTTTTATAAAAATAGTTTCTGCTGGATTTATTATACAAAATAATCCTCTCTATTGAAATAGATATTATACTTACATAATAGATATTATGTCTAAATATTTTGTAAAGTAATAATTTTATTACAATATATATTTTTTACGTGTCTGATATTTTTACAAATAGATTCGTTGTAAAAAAAAATCACTATATCTAAATATAGTAAATGTGCCCTTGTTATTCTTGTGTTTCTACAAATAACAATATGTATATCTCATATTTCTATTGGTTAGACTTTTATTTCTGCAGAATTCGTATTTCTCTGCATCCTAAATATCTTCGTATTAATTATTTTACCGTAAAATCCATATTTTCGCGCTAATACGTGCGAATCACTTTATCGTACGATATCGACTTAGAAAAGTTTAAACAATGAATATATTCCCGGCTTTGCCATTAATTACGAACATTTCGTGCGAGATGTGGGAAATGCATCCTCACTTATGTCAAATTAAGCATTGTAAAATTTGTGACGTCACTGAATCACTCAATGTCAACAACTATTAGTACGTGCCAGATGCTTAATTATAACGAACAATAACTGAAATTTGCAACGACCAGTAATTGCGACAAATATACATACACGTATGCGCGCGACGGTCAGTAACTATGGCACGTCAATAACGTGCGGTAACTATCGTACGTATTTCCATCCGACCTCCTGAAAACCTCAAGAAGCCCCGTCAGCCAGAATAATCCGACAACTGTACGGCGAGATGATTGTAGGGCTCGTGACCGGAATTAATCGTAGACTCTAAAGACGATTAAATCCCCTTGATAACCATATATTTTTTATTCCTTTGTTATGCTCCAGGATACGATAGAGAAAAAAATATGTGTCGAATAAAGAGTACCGCGATGCATAAAACATTTTGATATTTATAAATCGAAAAGTATATGCATCAGAAATACGGCGACATTATGTAAACTGACTTTACATATATATTTTTACGTATTTTAATGTAGAAAATGCATAAAAATGTAATAATATATAACAGAGAATAATATAAAAAATTAAAAATATATATCCATTTCCAAACTATTTTTCCATATGTTACTACTCTAGTTCAACAGCTTGTTTTTCATCTTTCTGTCCATAAACCAATGTGATATTTGCTCGCAAAAAGGATATACCGTAGAGAAATGTCCTATGGAGTCGATCAGAAGACGTATCTCAGCAAAAAAATATTTTACGTTGAAATTGGCGAGTATCCATTTTCACATTTTAGTGAATGGAAGTTCGCAGTCTGTAAAACTGGGTAAAATACTACTAGACAGGACACACACGAGCTAGTTAATTTTATTGCGCATTTAAACGTGCCAGGCATTAAAAGTTTCAAGTAATTTTCTATTCTAGGTAAAATCCATTTTCGATCATAATTCATAGATAAAAATAATTCAAAGCGATTGAGAGAAAAAAATCACATGAAAATTAATGAACCATAAACATTGAAAAGTCCCGTGGTAAATTTGCTTCTATCAAACTGGAACACTTCTGTATATTTAACGTACAGGCAACGTTTGTAAACGTAAAATATTTTGCAAATAGTAAAACATAATATTTGTGATAAATTTGTTTGTATATTCATTGACTCAAAGATTGCAACATTTTTCGATGAATTTCTGAATGCAACACCGAGCGATTGCTTATTTAATTATCACTTCATAAGTAAGAACTAACCGCTTAGTAAGCTGCATTCCAAAACTCATTAAAAAAAAAAGATGTACAATCTTTTACTCCATGATCATACACTAAAAAAAGTTACTGAGAAATTTATATAGGAAAATGAAGATGTACCCACGCTAGATATTATAATTATGATTACATTTGTACGACTCAATTTATGCCTAAGTTATAACATCGATATTATGAAAAATTAGCCAATCATGTAGCTATTCTGAAGAATGGAATGACTGTGATTGGTCAATTTCATAACAGTTTCGATGTTATAATTTTGGTGTAAAGGAGCGTTTATATTGGCCATATGCCGTAATCTGTAAGAATTGACTAATCATAGTCAAGTATTTCCCTCTCATTTGGCGATAAGAAGGGAATACTTGAAGATGATTGGTCAATTTTTACAGATTATGGCATACGGCATACGATTACGATTAATATAAACGCTCCCTTCAATCAAGTCGTGTAAACGACGACAATAACACTGGACAACGATGACACGTCTCCAGGCGACTCCGGGC
Organism: Atta cephalotes; assembly: GCF_000143395.1. NCBI lineage: Eukaryota > Metazoa > Arthropoda > Insecta > Hymenoptera > Formicidae > Atta > Atta cephalotes. The sequence goes on from NW_012130073.1 coordinate 516,126, forward strand.
GATTTCGGGCAAATATATTTTTTCTCTTTTAAAGAGGTTTTTTTGAGGCTCACATATTTTAAAATATATAACATTATAATTAATAATATTAAATCTCATAGGATCGTACATATGAAACACAACCAATAAGAACTAAATGCCTTTAATGATCTGGCTGGATCTTCAGTGTTTGTGTAAATTTTATGTAAATTTGTATATTATGTATGTAATCCTTTAAATTGCGCGTCGAAATAATTTTTTGGTCTTGAAAGGATGCGTTCATTTTTCACGTTCACATTATAAAAGCTGGGAGATCAGGAACGAATGTAACAATTTGCTTTTTGATTTTATAACTTCTAAGTTATAGTTATATAGAATTTCTAAACATGTCCTACACGGTAAATCTATGTTATTAGACAATAATCTAGTTGAAAAACTAGCAATCATCAATTTTTTAACATCATCAATTTTTTCAAATAAATCTTTTAAAGATAAGTCATTTGTTATTTTGTTCCTATATTTCTAAAGACAAAAGTAATACACGATGAAATGGGATAGAGCTGTAACATGTTTTAACTTTAAAAATAAAACTTTAAAAATAAATTAATAGAAGAGACTTTTAGAAGGATTTTTATTTATTCTGTTGTTATTATTATATTATTTTTGTATTTATTTATATTGTTTTTGCAGCTAATTTATATTTTCACAAAAACTCGCCCACGATGTTTGTTTTTATGAATGATTGACATTCTAAAAACATTAATTCCATATTAAAGCAACATATGTAGATTAGTAAAGCAAAGAAGAAAGAGCAAAAAAAGTCGAATGGGAACAAGAATAATAAATAACAATAAATCTTGTTATTTTTATTCCCATTCAACTTTTCTATATTCTTCTTTCTTTGCTCCCTATTACCTCTCATTAACATATTATTACATGCTAATCTAACCTATAACCAATAAATAATAATAAATTTCATGCCTATTTTCAAGTTTAATGTCTATTTAATACAATGTATAAACATCCGGAGAATTTTACGTAATTAAAATAAAAAGATATACAATTGAAACTGATATTAAAAACTTATTTTTGATGTTATATTTTAATAAAACAGTAGAATTCAAAGAATTGCTTGTTTATACGTATTATCAATAACTGAGGTAAAGGAGGAATGTGATTGAGAAACAAAGATAGAAGAATTATTGGTTAATTGATATTTTTTTTACAACATTTGTTACATTCGTTGTATTTTTCCGTGTTACATTTGTCTCTGGTTTTTCCTACATACACTCGAGCAAACGTGACAACTATGTCTATTTGTATACGTTACAAAATGCAAATGTACACGGAAAACGAACGAATACTTATGTGGATATCCTGATCCATTCAGCTCGTGAATTGCAAAATCACCATGGTCCTCTCTCTCTCTCTCCAAAATCGTTTTTAGTATCGGAGAAATCATTCCATTGATATTTCATTGTTCTAGCATGTTACTATATTGTTTTTCTTTTTGACGCATCCGTTGAAATTTTATTTTCGAACATTTTCATTATACCGATGTATTTTGAGATACATGGCGACGATAATGGATGCGACTGTAATTTCGTACGTGTGTGAGCTTCCTCGGAGTGTAAAATTTGAATGCATTATTTATGTATAAAATGTATATTTCGCACATGAATAACGGCATCATATTTACTTACGATGGTATCAAGTTAATACAACTATGAATTTACAATAAATATATAGATAAGTGGTCTGTATAGACTATTTATAAAAAGTGCACATATTTTTTATTCGAATATCAATTTTTATTATTTTTATTTCATTACGTATTATTTAAATTGTTACTTGTAAAATGTAAATGAATGATAAAAAATTGTGTAAACAAAATCAGTAGAAATTAGGAAAAAGAAACAAATGATAAGAATAAATAAAATATAAAATTATATAATTTTTCGTTTTAAGTAGAACAATTACTATTGCAAAAATATAGATCATATATTTTCGTTCGAAGAATGAACCTCGTGATAATGGTTGTGTCTGCAACGCAAAACGTGCAAATTAATTGATTCATAGCACTACGATTTATTGCTGTTTCAGATCTCCGCCCGAAGGTCGGTCGCTGCCAGAAAATTTTGCAGATCCTACAATCTACTGTGCTCCCATATATGTATAGTATTTGTCAGCTCTCAAGTTATGCCACATATATCGTACGGCAGTAGAAATTCTCATCAGAACTTCCGACTCACGCTTGAATTTTATGTTATGAATTTTAACAGAAATATTCCAAATGATATCAAATAAATGTCTTTAAATGAATTTTTACCGACACAAAGGTTTAATATCAAAAATTATACAAAATTATATACCGCTGGAATGGTTTCATAAATACATTTTCAATGTATTTATGAAAAAAAACTTTGTAAAAAATTTCTTTTTGAGTTAAATTAAATGTATTTCCATTGTATTTCATTTAAAAAATTGAATTCCAAAAATGTTTAAAGTTAAATGTTTAAAGTTTGTGCAATTAGAATTCAACTGAAAAAGATTTTGGCGCAGACTTGTCAAATTGAATATGGACATAAATTCACACTGAAATATTTGTAAGCATCAAGATCCATTTTGACAAAGAATATAATTATTTCTCTTAATTAATTTATTCTTGTTGGTCTAATTTTCAATTATATTTGTTAACATAAAAATCAAATTAAATTAATAGAGATGATGAAAAACATCGTTTTGTTTAATAATATTTAAGATATATTATTTAATAAGGGGGGGGCTGCAAGTGTGATTGATTTTAAAATATCTATATAATAAAAATAAATAAAAATAAATAAATTAACGAATAAATAATAATATCAGATAAATTCATAATATTTATACAAATTTGATAATATCCATTATTTAACTTTTAGAGAAAATAATACGATAAAAATAAAGCGTGAAAACGCCGCAATTTTAGTTGCCTAACGAAGGCTGCACCTGCTGCACATTCGATTCACTTCCCCTTTCCCTCTGTGCGTTACGTGAAGTTAAAATTTTTCGAAAATCACGCGTATTATTCCCGTACTCCATCGATTATGTCGCAATTTTTTAAGATGCCATACAGATAGGCACAGATAGAGCAGGTGTGTACGTTCGTACCTATCAAATATTGAATGCCTTTGAGACCGGTAAATGTTTATCTACCTCAGCTGAGAGCATCTCTCCGAACTATAAGTGGTTCATGCTTATTGAGCGATATCTAGATACGATTGGATAGCATCGAAACGGCCGCGGCATATTCAGCGCCAACGCCCTCGCATCGCTTTCACACATAGATGGTTCCTCGTGCAGCAACTCAATTACCGAAATACAGATCATTAGCAATACCCCAAAGAGTTTTAAGGCCGCACAACGCACTCATCCTTTATTATCGCCATTTTATTTTTCTTTTTTTCCTTATGTCCATCAATCATTCGCCATCGCGAAAAATCTCGCATACGAGTTACACATCTTGTCACTACAATGATGTCACGACACTTCCGGAGATTACTTGTGAAAACTACGAGGTCTCGAAGAAGCAAAATAAAGATTGGCTTTTCGCGCGCGTGCGAAAGAGAGAGAGAGAGAGAGAGAGAGAGAGAGAGAGAGAGAACTAGAAATGCGCGCAACAAAAGCTGTAGCACTCGCTTTGATTTGAATATTTTAATATGTTTCTTGTGTACTCTAATGCTTCACAATATTATTGAACGAGGAATGACCGGACAAAAAAGAATAATGAATGAGTTGTTATGTGATTTCTTTTTTTTACAAATCGGTTGCTCTTTCAATATAACGCTTTACAACGATAAAAAGAAAGATTATGTTTAATATAATGATAGTGCTTTATATCCATACAAGTGCGTCTAACAGAGTACATGTGCGCTATTCAAATAATTATTTCATGTATACTTTCTTTCGCTCGTCAGATCAATATATGTGCTTCGTGCTTTTAATAAAACTTTTAGCTCTATGCAAATATCTAACATACGTAATGCAGATTCAGTGAAATACATCTAATATTCATACTTTTAAAAAAGAAACTTAGAGTTTTTTTATTGTATCGATATTAATATGCTTCTTATTTATATTGTCGCTTTTCTTATTCTTATCATCATTAAGTAACATTTTGTCATTTATTTGTGAGCACTGTAATGAAATAATGGATGGTTTTATTTCTATTTATAACATTCTTATTTCACAAATGCATATTATAGATAGTACTTTGTTAGTAGATTACTAGACGTCGGATTTTTTATGATAAAAGCAGATAAAATATAAAAATATACAGAAAATATGCAAATATGCACAAATATGTAAATACGCTCAAATAAATATTGTATGTATTCTTAGAATATAATATTTTTTCAATAAGACATTTCCACGTTGGAAATACTTACTTCCCAATTCACTTTCTAAAAAAATATGCAATTATATAAGAATCAATGTCTATAAATTACTACATAAATAAAAAAATAGGCTAATTTTATATTTATTTTCTTCTTTTGAAAAGAAACATGAATATTATTAGTGTTTTAATAAAAAAACGTATATACTATTAATAAATACTATTAATAAATTTATTATTAATAAATTTAACTGTAACATTTTATATAAGGAATAAAAAATATTAAAGTTATATTATTTTTAAAAATAACATTAGTAAAAAATTAAATGACATTATATAATTCAACTTTAAATAGTAATTTGAAATAAAAAGTTTTTTTATTTCAAATTACTATTTATATATATATATTTTTTTATATTCATAATTATTTACACGTTAAAACTTTCGAAATTTAAAATAATAAAATAGCATTCAAACTTGTAGAACTATCATAAAAAAGATTAACTATTGTCAATAAAAGAATTAATTAATTCATCAATAGAATATATTATCAGATAAAAAATATATATTTTATCTAATGCAAATACCTAATTATTCAATTAAAACTCCAGTAAGTAATTAGAGCATTTTTGATCGCACAACTATCCTTCCGTTTATCCTCAAATCCAGTCTCTGTAATTACAAGAATTTAACTTACTGGATGCACTTGATTTATTGTCCAGGCGATCTTTTGACATCTTTTGTATCCGGCCGGTAAATACACGCAATCGCACTTCATTAAAATCGCTAACACACACCGAGGAACTGTGCATCCATGTATTTTCATATCGAGACGCCTTCGGATTGCGGAGTCCCGCAATCTAGTCGACCCTGTTATAATTAGATTTATGCCGAAGCGTTCATCTCTCTTGAACGAATTCCAAATATTGCTGTAAATTACGGATAAAAAGGTTGGCGATGCGACCTAGTTCACTCAGCTGTGATTGTGTTTCCACAACCTACCAGCACTCAGAATGGTAACATCGTTACTTCCATTCGCTCGAACAGAAAAAGATGATGCGGAACGGCAAGCGAGTGTGTACAAGCGAGCCACGAGCTTATGATATACAGTGAATTTAACATATTCCAATTTCAGGTTATTTAAATCTCCGTTGAGAGAGAGAGAGAGAGAGAGAGAGAGAGAGAGAGAGAGAGAGAGAGAGAGTAGTTAGTAATATATAATAATAACTAACTAAACTATTAATTTATTATTTATTATACTACTCTCTCTCTCTCTCTCTCTCGACGAC
>NW_012130073.1:521788-532250 GCF_000143395.1 Atta cephalotes
GGTAAACGGAACCGTACTAATTACGTAACGTTAACTTACGTTACTTAGTCATACTACTTATTACGTAACGTTAATTACGTACTACTCTCTCTCTCTCTCTCTCTCTCTCTCTCTCTCTTTCTCTCTCTTTCTTTGAAATTCATCTATATAATTAGAAAGTTTATGTTAAGTTCACCTAACATTTCATATGTCTCAAATAATACATCCAAATTTTTGAGTTAATAATTTAATTCAAGATGAATATATTAGAAAATAGCAAAAAGATATTTTGTAAAAAATTAATGAAAAGAATGTAACAATGATACAATGTATAAACATATTTGAAAGCATATTTCGTCAATAAATTTAACATTTATAATGTAACATTTATAATATAAATATGTATATAAATACATATATTTTAATTATTTACATTAAAATTTATATTTATATTTATATTTAAAGTGCACTACATATTTTTATTATTTATTTATTAATTGGATAATTTTAACAGTAAGAAAGGTTGAACATTAATTTAACACAAAATTAATTATTAAAAATACAAGACAAAAATGTTAACAAGGACAGAAGTTTTAAGTCTTAACATATATACATAATATTATATATACATAATATTTTTTACTATGTATAATATGTTTAAATCTTGTAAACTTTAATGGAAATTCTATCGTTTATATTTAATGATAAATCTTGATTTATTCGAAGTTCAAATTATTAGACAAATATAAAAAAAAATCTTATTATTTGAAATATCTCGCAAAACAAGAAAGATTTCGTCTAATCTCAATATCATTATTTAATATAAAGAAAAAACAATTAAGTTTTACTTATATGAGAAATATATTTTCCTAGATGCGGTAGATCATTTATTATCTTCATTGTTATCTATATGCCGCATCATAATTCATGTCTATCATGACTGTATGCACAAGATTCTCACAGTGTTGTATAGCAGTAAATGCTACCACTGCCGCATCATGACCAGAATCGTGATGAGTTTACTACGTGTATCTAATTTTCTCTGAAATATCAATTCGAAATAGAAAAAAAGCGCACTCTTATTACGGTCTCTCTCGGATTCTCTTTGTAGCTCTCGGCGTTCCTTCGATGCGTTATCTTGCTATCTCATTCACTTCAGTTTGCGGCGATGAAACCTTATATGTTCGCGGAACGATGCAGCATCGGACAACGACAGATAGGTATAACAACCGAGCGAGTCGTTTGACAAGACCGTCCCTATCGATTTCTACTTGCATCCATTTGACTCACGCGCGCCTGCTCTCCTCTGTCCTATAACGCGCCAATTATTCTCGAGCGCTCGTGGGAAAGGTGTAATAATTCCGTAATAACTTCCGGAACATCGCCCGAGGAATAGTGAGAACGATAGCGAATGGCCGCATAACTGACAAACGAGATACCGCGCGAACAATTCCAATCATTTTTAGGAGCAATACGTATTTCGCAATTTAGACTCGATTTTTCTATTTTCGTACTAATACATCATACAGCAGTAAGATGTTTCACTTAAATTTTTATTGTTTGATATATAAATTACATATTACACGCTCACCTAATTTTTTACTTTTTATATCGATTCCAGATTATGCAACCTGTCAAGTTTCTTCAGCAATATAAACGACTTCTTATGTAGATGTAATAACTATGTGCTTTCATTTTTAAGAATAAAATCGTGTCAAAAAAATTCCATTAGAGCTGTTAAAATATATCGACAAGAAATAGAAATAATAGCCGGAACGATCAAGGCTATAAGATCTTTAATGCTTAAATAATTTAATCTGAATTACTATATATTTATATATTATATATGTAGTTGCATATATCACATTTTTTTGTCATTCAAATTGCGCGCTGAATAGGTTTTCCAAACTTATAAACGTAATTAAACTACTGTAGTAATATCATGAATTAAATTGACAAGCAATTTTAATAATTTGATGTTCAATCAGGCATCCTATTAAAAAGATGTTAATATGCTAAGAAACTATAAATAAATTTATTGCGAAAAATATCACCTCGGGTGAGAATCGAACCTAAATCTCTTGTATTCCGTACGAAGGTCCTAAGCCTTTAAACTATTGAGGCTTGCGAAATCTCTACTTTTCAGAGCGGTATTTTAGAAAACGTTCTTATTGATGTTTCATGAAATTACGCAAACATAAATGAAGATGCATTAAATCTCAAAATTTGCGAAGTTCCACGGCACAAATTAAAAATTATACACAAATGCGGTTTACAGCATTCGAAAGAGTGAATTTATCTTTAGAAGAGTTTATCTTTAAATTGTTTCTTTATTAAGCTCTGTACGATTTTTTTCATTGAGTTATTCAATATTGAAGCAAAAAAGTTGTTTTTGCTTCAATGTTGAATAACTTGGTGAAGAAAATCGTACAGAGTTTAATATAAAAGTAAATGAAAGGTAGAGATTCGCTCTTTCGAATGCTCAACCGATTTTGATTAGTGAAGCTTTTTGAATAGTGAACTATATGTTGTAACATTTTTTTTATGGATAAATTGCCAACTGTTTTTACATAACTAATAATTGATATTCTACGTTATGTTACCCAACTATGACATACACGTATAGTGATAAATGAAGTTGAAACGAGCAATAGGTTCATTAAATGATTCATTAAACTCTGATTTTGATTGTATTGCTTCGTGTTTGCGTCGCATGTTAAATCAGCGCAACATTGCGGCCAAATGCCAGTTGTATTAAGTTATGAGGCTGTGCTAACAGCCATCCGTTGGAACAACGACAATATCTTTGGTATTTTAACAGACTTCCCGATTATTTGTACATTCTTCGCGCGCGGAAATATTTCATTCTAGATACCTTCACCGACGTCACCGTTCTTAATAAGAAAAACTTTGCATTGATACGCGCACGAACAAAATTATCATGTAAACAAAAAAACAAACCTGACAACAACATTGTATCAATCAATAGAGAAATTCTTGCACGGTTGCTACATTGTAAGTCGCGATGGCGGGCGTAAGAAACCTTGAATGGAGTTGTAAAGATATCGGATTAAACAGCGCTTCAACTTGTAATCGCTGCATTTATTCTCTTGCTACGAATTACGTTCTTTTAAAGCGAGATTAAATCACGGAATTTTACATTGCAAAGATGCACATGCTGTATTAAACTTTTCTAAATGTGTTTGGATTATTGTATTCTCGTAAAAAAATCTCGTTATATTGCAGATATCAGCATGTTTTTTAATGGTATATCGACGCGACATTTCGAATACCAATCCATTTTGGAGATAGTATAACTTCAATTCTGAAAATCCGACTGTGATCAGCGTGTCGCGTTTTGGTTCATATTCACATCTCATTGAAATGCATGATGTTTCAAAACTGAATTTATATAACTTTCCAAATAAGCGACTCGATTTAGATAGAAAATCTAACATATGCGAAATATGTTAAACAAATACATTTAATATTAGGATAAGTGAGGAGATTATGCCACTTAAGAGAAATTAGATTTTTGTATAATTATTTGTTCAATTCAGAATGCTTCTATATACTGATCTTCTTCTTCCATTTCCTTTCTTTATGTATTTGTATGTGATAGTAAATAAATATTATATTTCCATTTTTACTATTATATATAAGAATAAAGAAGTACGATAGTAGAAAGTTGAAAAGTGAATAAAATGCCACCATGATATGCCACCAAGCATGGGATAATATGGCATATACAAAAAAGTAATATTACAACATACATTACATTATTTTATCTATTATAAAAACACAAAACGTTACATCCATTACGAACGTTGTTTGAATATTGGTATAACAATTGGTATGGCATCAACATCTTAAACGTTGCTATGGAAATTTTCATGAAGGTGATTCTGGTGCAAATGATCAAGCTTATAGATGGGAAGCTCAGACCAGAATAGGAAGGCTTTAGAGTTAGCAGAGTCCTGCATTGACTAAATCAACACACTCAGAAATAGTCTGTCGAAATGCTCTCCGTTCGTAGATATCTCTTGTTCATCGATTACGAGAAGACATTTGACTCCATTAATCGCGAATGCATCTGGGCTAAGTTGGGTAATATAGGCGTGCTCCTAAAAATCGTCTTCCTTATGTGAAAAATTAATGGGGAGGGATTTCAGTATCGCGTTCTATACGAGGAAGAATTCTGTAAGAACTATTTGAGATCATTTTTGGCTGTCTTTTCTCATTGCTGTTTCTGATCGTCATGGATGCGGTAGCAAGGCATGTGAAAACAAGTCGAGAGGAATCGTATGGAAGCCTCTCAGATCAAATAAGCGATTGATTTTCTTGGATGACTGAAATCTTTGGATTATGCGGACGATAAATGCGAGCTGTTACACAACATCAATGATACAGCAAAAATTGGCAATGGGGTCGTCTATCTTAAAATCAATGTCGCAAAGATGAAGGGCTCACTGATGCGAATCCAAATGCAGACTCCAACCGATCGTTAAAACTCAATGAAATGTCAATTGAGCGAATAGATGAGTTCCTATATCTGGGAAGTATAGTTGATGACGGTACTGTTAAAGATGTGAAAATTAGGATCAAGAAAACCAATGCTTTTATATAACTAAGCAAGATATAGCGTTTTACCACCTACAGTTAACATTAAGCTCAAGCTACACATTTTTTGATCGTACGTAATCTCTGCACTTTCATACAGATATGAGATTTGGCTCGTTACAGACAGCAATCAAGCAAAGAATCCAGATATTCGTCAACTGCTATCTTCGAGGGATCCTCCGTATCTTCTGGCCGAACATTATTAGCAATGAAACACTGTGAACCTGTACTGAACAACGAGATATCAATGTGGAGAAAATTTGGCTTAAACACACATTAAGAAAGAACCAGAGCGAAGTGCAACCGCAATTTACAATTCGCAGAGGAAGCGGAGAAGAGGATGCTCCAAAAAAACTTGACGTCGCTTTATCTTGGAGGAGGTAAATTTGTTGGAAATCCATAACAGACGCATTGATGAGTTCTGAGATTTGAAGAAACCGGCTGACCGACGAGAATGGAGATAATAATTGATAGACTGCCTATATCCAATATATCCAATATATCCTACTGCCAGAGGCTCAGAATCGTCCGAGCAAGGCGTTATATGTGTATGTATATACATATATAATATATATATTTCATATATAATTTTGTATAATTGTATATAATTTATATATTGCATAATTATAAACATATGATTAATAATATAATTATAAACATATGAAAAACCTTTTACCGGGATATTATAAATAATCGAATAAAATTTTTTAATTTAAAAAAAATAACGTATTAAAAAAGCTCTTTATGTATACAATGTGATAAATTTTATTTTATTGACACTTTTAGAATAGTAAATAAATAAATCGAATATTGTATTTATATTCCGCTTATTTATAAAATTCACATATGTCAATCAATGAATTTCAACAACTCTTACCGTGCCTTCTCCTAGATTGTGGACAACACAAGGCATTAGGGCTGTGGATCCTGATTGAGCTGAAACCGATGTTGAATTTTCCGTACCGAAAGTCATCGGCAGGGTTGGTGGCAGATCGACATCTAATGGCTTTCCCGTCGTGCCGTCCAACGAGTTCATGTTAACATCAACTATTTCAGCCGTCACTGCTGTAGGATACTCTGAAACAAATCAATTGTACCATAATTTTGTAAGTACAGATTGCAAAGCTTTTATAATTTATATATCAGCAAATGTTGTTGCAGTATTGACGGCTCTAACACTATATTGGACTAAGAAATGACAAAGAAGATCTCAATTTAAATAATTTTTTTCGTTCTCGATATAAATTCCATCTCACAGACACGTATTAATGCATATGCTTTAATCTTGGAAAATGATTTTCACATTTACGAGGAAAGAAGTAATTATTAGACAAAAATTATTGCGTTTAAGTCGATAATATAAACGCGTAAAGGAATGCTGGAGCTGCCTGTATTATATACGCCGATAAAACTAGCATTTTTGACGTTCTTATTTCTATCCGCGAAGAAGTGTTTTCACAGAAAAAAATTCCTTTTCCACGAAAAATTAAATTGTATATGCTAATGTATTTGTCGCTGATGTATTTTGTGTTCAATGTGTTTACCTTCACCGTTGATCGCTATATTGAGATAAAAATGGATAAAGAAATTTGTAATTTTTTATTTTTTTCAGCTTTGAACACAAAATATATCAGCGAGAAGTACATTAGATGTACATTTTAATCATGAAAAAGGAATTTTTATTCTGTGAGACTACTACGAAGAAATTCGACAAAAACAAAAACGTCTGAAAAAACGCTGATTAATTATACAGTCGGTAATACAGGCGGCTCCAGCATCCCCTTAACGAAATATTAATTTTTAAAGATAGCTGAATACGCGCGCCCTCCCGCCTACTATTGCCAAATGTACACGCATCGATCGCACGGGAAATGGGGATGGCCTGGTAAGCGCGCTGCTCGAGTCAATTTGACTGCTCTTCCTGTCTAGGGGCGCATTGTCTATACGAAGTAAGGTCCAAAGAATAATCAAACTTAAAACATATTTAGGTTTGAAGTGGATATCGCGTAGAAAATTGTGCACTTTTAAGCATGAGAGGAAGTGGGATGGACCTCCTTTCGTGTGGAAAGTCATTATGCAAGGAGGGCAGGTTTAGAATAGTTTTTAACATTGTATGTAGCAGAAATAAGATGTTATTTATTAAACTTTTTTTATTACTAACTTTTTGATGAATAACTATCGATAGATAAAACTTTTTAGAGATTACTTAGGATCATGACCTTATTAATATGTAACAAAGAGGAGAGTTTAAGAGGAAGCAGGAGTTTACGCGGTAATTAGTGCGCATAAATATAATGAAGTATATTTTAATAAATATACTGATAAATATATTGATAATATGTGTCAAAATTAAGATCATCAAAGTGGAATCATTTTCTGTTTGATATTTACCCTTTAAATTGTTTAACTATTTAAATTCTTCATATAATTAATAATTAATGTCGGGTCTATTAATCATAAAGTAAGTTGTAGTCCGGTGAAATGAGCCAGTTCTCGTAAAAAGACTAGTTCGAATTAACCTTTTGAGTAAAAGTTGCATTAACTTTTTCCAACGTATATGGAAATACGAAATCATGCAACTTCATAGATATATATAGTTAATTTGAAAGCTATATGATCCAAATTCTCTTTCGAGTTAGCACAAAAATATTTTTTATCATTCCAACTTCTGCCTTACATACAGTCTCTCTTTTTCTTATATTTTATATAAAATATTACGCTTTCAATTGTGATATTAGAAACAACTTTTAAGATAAAATAAATCAATAATTTGTATTATTATATTATATTTTAAGCATAATATAATTCAATAGAAGCAATAGAAGGAAATTGATATTTTGTGAGAAAAATCAAAGAAACTTATAAAGTATAATTTTTTAAATAAATATTGCATAAAACAAAAAACAAATTTTTCTAGCATGTTTAATTGGATTTGTCATTTTGATGAACAATACAACGCAGCCGTAATAAAAGGATCATACATTTCTTTATAAACGCAATTTCAACGACTGCGTCTCTTGACGTAACCGTAATTACATCGCGTTTTTCGATTAATTACTCGCCGACTTCGTTAAAAGTACGGTTGTGGGATTGCTGTGCACTTCTCTGCGAAATGCGGCACGTTAAATTGCGACGTTAAGCTTACGCGTACCACTTCGCAACTACGATGCGTCAGCCCCGAGTGACATAGCTAAAATAACGTGATGCTCTCGTACCGGACGGAATTAGACGTATTTGAAAAAGTTTGATGTCAGTTTAAAAACTCTGTTCATTCTCACAATATATCTAATCAAGTAATGACGGATTTATTTTTATAACATAATCGTGCTCCCTTCTTCTTTTATATTTTTGTGTTAATGACACACTAGAATCCCATAACGTTATCTACATAATTTTGCTGTTAACAATTTTATTTTAATGTACAAATTGTATATAATATTAAGAATAAGATATAAAAAAAGAGGGAATTTTTTCCCCCTTAGAAATATTCTGTGACATGTCGTGACATATGCATTTCATGCATCGAAATATGTAAATAAATAATGTTCGTTTTCACAATGAACCAGATCTTAACAAATTTATATGAAACGAGATTAAATCTTCGACGAGTTCTTCATAGATTACATGAGTGAAAATTTTTCTCGGTTGCGGAATTCGTTAATTATGATTTATTGCTCCCGTGTATCCTGGCACTTTGGAAACTTATGCGGTTGTAAGCAACTGTAATTTCCTTGAATTTCCGCGTAACGTGCATCTTTTACACTAATTTCAGCTACAAACTTTTCCTTAACGTCGGTTAAACCAAGCTAAAATACTGAAGTCATATATCGAATATTCATTTTGTTATACCTCGTTCGTTTGCGTTCACAATTTTATTACGGTCATTCGAATTTGTCTCATATTATTATAAATACATTATGCAAGTGTTTTTATGCAGTCACTTTTGCAACATACAGCAAAAAATATAATATAATATATGTCCTCTTGTACAATCCAAACATCATTGTACAAAAGAGAACAGACATCACAATTGCTCTGTATGCTTTATTTTTAAGAAAATTGAGTGACTCACCTCGAGTCAACCCCGAGGCGAAGTGACATTATTTATTTTCTTTTACATAAAGTCTTTATAAACACTAACTTAAAAAATGATAATTTCATAATAAAACGGTAAAAACTGAAAATGGTAATTTTAGTATTAATAAAACAATTCGATAATTTGAAAAATATTTAATAAAATAATAATTTAATATTTATTATAATATTAAGAAATATATTTAAGTGGAAATTAAAAAAAAATATTTTTTTGCATTATTAATTAAAAATTCCTTTTTTTTTATATAATTTATTATGCTAAGTAATTCTAAAAGTATGAAATATCTTATTTTCATTACACACACATTTTAAAGTTTTCAATCATAATAATAATAATTGATACATTTTATCTTGCGAATATTAACAAGAATTTTCTGAGTGTATAATTCTTTTATAAATGTATTTGTAAAATATTGAATCTAATATCTTCTGAATGTACAAACTTTTTTAAATTATTTAAATTTCATTGAATTAAGGAAACCTGAGACCCGTTTGATCAATCGAATAATCCTATAATTTTGCTAGAATTATTCTTAGTGTGGCGCAAAATTGTAAAAACTCTTAATATATATAAAAACACGTGTTTATAGTTGTTTCGTTAGAAATCAGTTGAGGTGAAAATGGAAAACAATTAAGGGATTACGAGTTTCTGCACATCAATTTGGAAATAATAGTTAAATGTGTCACATTGACTTGCAAATTAACACGCAAAACCATCATTATGCCATTGTTTTCTGTATTGGATGCAATTTCGACTGAATTTCTGAAATAAATTTGTGCGCGTACTTTTCACCGATCAAATCTTTTTTAATTCTACGTAGTCAACCTATACACAAAGAATAATTTTAAAAACTGCGTTCGAAATAGATACTGAATTTACTTCACGTCATTAAACTTAAAGTATTTTAATTAATCGCAATTATTTAAGAAAAAAGCAAAACATAAATGAAAAACTATTTCCAATTCTATTTCTATAACGTAATCCATCGATGAATAACTAAATCTTAAGAAATTAATTAAGAAATTAATCCACTTGCGAGTATCCTGCAGTGCTTTTGGCGCGAGACAATTGTAAATACATTTACACTGAAATTAAGATGGATATGTTTACACTGAACATTGAAATGAACTGACTGCATACTGTGAGCCGTCTTCGTACAGGAAAACAGCATGATTTTTACTGAAAAATCAGCATATTGTTCTGTAAAAATCACGAAGCTGTAAACTGAAAAATGTCTCTTTAAAATTCCATTTTGACACAGAAATCGCATTAAGATTATGTATCTATTGCTTCTTCTAGCTGCTAATAGTAATACAATTAATACATCCTGGCGCTTAGTAAAAATCGTCTTCAATAGTAGAGATAGCGTAACATTTTTCACAAACGTTAATTTGACACTGATTGTCCTTACGAGGTTTTAATTAGCTCTCTTATTGTTAGTTATAAAATCGGTATAACATGGTAGTAATCTTAAAGCTTCAATAATTATCGTTTGTAAAGTCTGTATCATGTATGACACTTTCCCAATGTAACAATTTGCAACGTTGTCGCAATTTGTTATCCGATGCAACACACTATACCATATAAAAAATATATCGGAAGTGAAAAATGTTGTCGATATTTTTGCAACGGAGTCGAGACAGTTTTGCGAGGGAACATGCCTCGAGGTCTCGATTTTACAGTGCATTTAACGAATATAGCACAATATCACTAACATATATATATATATATATATATATATATATATATATATATATACTAGTAGTA
>NW_012130073.1:533349-539450 GCF_000143395.1 Atta cephalotes
TATTACTAATATATATATATATATATATATATATATATATATATGTAAGTGCTATTCACAATCGTCTTTAGGATCTCCTTAAAAGATTTGAAAAGAAAATATAAAGTTACATTAAAACAGACATATAAAGAAAAAAAATAGAATAAAATGTATGTGTGGAAACGTGCAAAGTTCAGTGCATTTTAAAAATATTATAAATAATTGTAAACAATATAAAGTATGATAGGTATACATCTTTAACACATCTATTTTTTTCAATCATTATCTTCAAATTACCTTCTCCTCAATTAGGAAATCTTTTTGATTTATCAAAACTTTCTGTAAAAGTTTCAAGTCTGTCGTTATCGCTAATTACTTGAAATCATCTTGGATAAACCTCCCCGAATCTAATGTTCACCAATCACTAGCGAAAGTCTCTAAACGAACTCACGAAGAGATCTCAGAAAGTCTGCCGCGGGCGTAACTTTAACGAAGTAAGCATAGTGCCTTCAAAATTCCAATTTCCCCTCTCGGAGAAGAGTTGGATCCCGAGTCACCGATCGCCACTGCAATGCGCCACGTACTACCTCAAACAGCTCGAGGAACTCTGTCCCCGTTTCAAACTCTTCAGGACTAGGCTTACGGCAGTAAGCTTTTTATAGCAGCAAAATTTCCCCCGAGGGGAGCGCAAAGAACTTAAGCTGCTGCGGAAACAAATCAGTGTGTAAGATAAACGGAAGTAACACACCTGGCGCGCCGCCGCCGCTCGGCATTTCTTCGAGCGCGAAAGTTACACGGCGAACAAAGTCGCGAAAGTTACACGGCACGTATCAAAGTTGCAATTCGCGCTTCATTACGCCACAGTGAATATCATTGTCATAACCGAATCGTGCCAGCGCAATTTCTTAGCAAGTATCGGAGCATGAATAATTGACGAACACGCCTATCACACATTATATGCGATCCACGCGTACGTGTTAAGAGGATTCTAAAGACGATTAGTTACATTGTAAATGTAAAAGCATTTACACACAAACAATTTACGTGTCATTGATACATCACTATATATACTATTACATCAATGTCTCATGCACTTGTATACATAAATTTTCGTATAACAATAACGTTTTAATTAGACATCTAAGTCCAATTTTAGAACTCCACACTGTTACTTCGTGCAAACTACTAGTCTGTGGACTGCTATTTCGTAAGTGCAACAAATTGCACAGCTTTTATATGAAGTAAATATTTGGTCTGTTTTCTGTTCCTGCACAAGACTGTTCTAGAATTCTCTTTTTCGCTTTAAACAAATATCAAATGTATATCTATCTCACTTTAAGTTCCACTAAAAGTGTACATTAGTTCAGTCACAGAAAACAGACCTATTGTCACGACATGACAGTTCTAGAGCCATATTGGATTAAGAAACGGCAAAGAAGATCTCAATTTTAAAATTTGTTGTCGTAGACTCTACCTTACAGACATTAATGCATATTAATCCATATACTTTAATCCTAGAAAAAGATTTTCGAATTAGTAAAAGAGGAAAAATATAATGATTATATTAAAATTATGGTAAGAGGATCCTGAAGTCGTCTATATTATCGACTAAATCATATAATTTTTGTACAACAATTATTTTTTTTCTTTTACTGATTCGAAAATTCTTTTCCAAAGTTAAAATATACGTATTAATATGTGTCTGTGAGGGGGAGTTTATACTGAGAACGACAAGAAAATTTCGAAATTGAGATCTTTACCGTTTCTTAACCCAATAATTCCAGATGTCACGACACATTTGCTCCGTATAAAAGCT
Organism: Atta cephalotes; assembly: GCF_000143395.1. Lineage (NCBI taxonomy): Eukaryota > Metazoa > Arthropoda > Insecta > Hymenoptera > Formicidae > Atta > Atta cephalotes. Next base: position 535,145 of record NW_012130073.1, read on the forward strand.
ATCTGTACTTACGAAAGTAGTAGTCCACAGACACAGTGCACGAAGAAACGTGGAGTCTTTAAAATTGGACTTAAATGTCTAATTAAAATTTAATTATTATATATAAAATTTATGTGTATATGTAGCATACATTAGTGATTAGAGATAATGATGTAGTATGTAATGATGTGTCAATGATACGTAAATCATCTGTGTGTAAGTTAAATATAAACAACGTAATTCACGGCAAACAAAGAGACTTTTAAACTGGCAGCACACAATGCTGCCAGCATCACAGCCAATACGGTAGTAAGGTTCTAATCCAGCTAGTAATCTAGCAGGAAAACAAGCGTCGTATGCCGCACAATGATAGAATGGGAACAGAAAATAGGAACAAGAATATAGAATTTCAACCAATCAGAAACAGTGCACTATAGAAGACACAGTTTCCGATAGGTTGAAATTCTTATTCTATGTTCCTATTCTTATTCTTTATTCCTATTCCTTGTGCGCAGCCCTTTACTCTCATAATATAACATAAAACATAAAACTCTCTGTCTTTTGCAACGAATAAAGTGAGATGCATGTAATAAAATAAGAATCACGACGATTTTGCATCATATTAACACTTCTCTCAAGGAGTACTTGTGAAAATAAATTTGCAAACAGACGCGAATTCCGATTTTTATGACTCCCGCGTGTTAATTCTTAAACGGATCGGGCAATTTAAATCCACTTTCTTGTTGTCGTGATCTTGTACGCTCTTTAATGCGCATTAATAAGATACTCCAGCTTCAAGCGCGACCGGATTAATCATTCAAAAGATCTTTTTACAGCGAAGGTTTTCTGCGGAATTTAACTTGGTACGTAATTTAAGAATTAATTCCACGCACATCCAGCATACCCGTAATTTATAAAAAAATATCATAACTGCCACAGCAGTTATTAACTTCTCACATAAATGAATAAAGCTTGAATGTGTAAAAAAAATGTAAAATTTTGCTAATATAACATGCTTAGTGCGAATAATTTTGTCATTCTTTCTTATAAAAACGCTTTGTTTATAAAAACAAGAGGTTTACATTTTGTATTAAAATAAATTTTTGTTAAACAAATTTATATTGAATTTTTAACAATATTCAAATGTTAATTGAATATAATGTGATTGTGCTATTTAAACATTTTATGTTAAACTGATGTTCATAATGTTTCTAAAATAACAACAATTTATGCAAGTGGACAAATAACATAAAAATAATATTTTAAATATTTTAAAATGTAAATTCTAAGATAATAATTAAAAAAGATGTATTAATTTATTATATTATAAATGATAACTTTACTGAAAAAATATACTTCTACAATTTGCTTACAAATTATGCCAATATTATATTTTTATATCAATTTTTTATATAATATTTGTGTTACTTCCTAACAAATTAAATATCAATTCATCTCATATTTATTTAAACGTGAATCACGTGAATGTATCGTTTGGAACAAATGAATTTATTTAACACAAGTTTTTCAAATATGTATGTCAAAAGAATTCATTATTTGCAATCTCTTCCACGGAAAAAAATGCCTAGAAAAATTAATATAAAAAACTTTAGATAAAAAAATAATAATTTGTTGACAACAATATACAATGAGGTAGCTTCAATCACAGTCAATTAAAGAGTTGCTGGCATAGAAAAATTTCCTTAGGGAGGAGTATCTCTACGATATATCTGCAGGTTTGCCCTCATAAAGTCATCACGCAGCCCTCCCAATGTTTGCATGAACACATCCCATTCCATCCCAATTTAACGACAGCTTGATGGTGATAACAATAGTTATATGTGCTACATCGATATCCCTAATTAATTATTGGTGAACTCGCTACGTTATTGATGATCCCGGCCTCTCCCCTCATTACCAGCGAGCACGACAGTGCAGTGCTCGAGGCGAAACATCTTCCAACTTTGCGGTCGACCATCGCTTTATCGCCTCAACCGAGCTCTTCTCCGCAATCGTTTATACACTTAAGGATTTCTATCGATACGTCCCACCGCTCATTTGAATGGCAAATACGCTCACATAGGTGCCGACTCGCGACAGTTTTCAAAAATGAATACATACTTCGTTTGATGAAGAAGCATGTCGCACGTTTGCGCACCGATTAATCTTTTACGTCCTGACTTTTTATCTTTCAAGATAAAGTAATTCGCAACTCCTCGCCACGTTGTGCCACGATTCTATTAAACATTCGTGACGGATGGTGATCGATCCATTAAGCTTTTCGCATCTCACTCGTTTTTGTATAGGAGTGTATCTCTACGGAAAATTGATACAATATTTGCAATAGACATAATACTTCTATGATTACGTAATGATTTATACTAACTAACTAAACTATCTATAGCGTATACCATATATATATATATATATATATATATATATATATATATATATATATATATATATATATATATATGGTATAGAGTTGCCTAATGCGTACCGCTCACTTAAATAATATTTCATCAATTTTTTTGTTATTGAATATAAGTAACATAAATAAAACTATGACCAAAATATAACCAAAAAATATAACCAAAAAAATAACCAAGCAAATGAAATATGTAATTACAAAAATTTCCAAAATATATTTTAATTTTTTAATTGTATAAATTGTATAAATATTTTTAAAAAGTCAGATACAATTGATATAACTTTGTATCAATTTACATAATTGATAATAATCTAACAATGTAGTTTTATACTGCATACTATATGGTATATTTATTCTTACCCTCTCATTATATAATCGATTACCGAATCTCCTCTTCCTCCCTACATTACATCCATTCTCCTTTTCATTTCCTTCCATCTCTCACATACTGTTAATTGAGGGGCCTATTCTGTAACTTTTAATAACGATATATAATATATATTATATTGTCGTTGCGCAGCTTTTTTACTATATACAAAATCTGCGCAATGACAATGTAATGATATCGTTATAGTCGTTAAGGATTACAGAATAAGCCCCTAAATGTTTTATTTCTTTTTGTCTTAAATTATGTCATTCCTCCTGCAGAGCGTTGCGGAGGAAAAACGTTGATAAATACGAGGAGACAATATACGTTATTAAACACATATATATGTACACACACACACACACACGCACACACACACACACGCACACGCACGCACACACACACACACACACACACACACACACAACAACACATACACATACACATACACAAAATTAGATTCTTGGCACGCCGTTGATTCTGGGTAATGCCAAAAGCAGAACACACTCAAGTACATATATGTACACGCACATACTTACACCAGCTTTAAAAACTTTAGAGTTACAATTCACATTTTAATTCCATTTTTAATAAAGTTATTTCCAATAATAATTTGTTTCGGAGTTATATTGAATATATAAGAAAAAGTTGTTCGTTTTGTAACCTTTTTCTTAAAAAATGGTATAACTTTGTAAAAAAAATCATATGCATATGTGTAAAAACAATCAAATGCATATGTGTTTATATACAATATGTATAAAGAGTGAGAGAAAAAGATATACAACGCTTCCGGCACTTTCTTCCTAATCTTCAGATTTGCATAAGACTAATATATTAAGTCAGCAACACATGATGCTTGTTTTCTTGCTGAATTGCTGATGTATTAGATTCTTGCCGTATTGGCTGCGATGCTAGCACTATCAGCAATTCCTTAAGAATTAAAATATAGAAATGGATTCATTTGGTCATTGCTAAATCCAAAATTATGATTTTTCAGATACAGGATAGCATATTATTATTCAAAACTATAACGAGTTTTCTATTTTTTGAACATTTAAACATCCGCCAAACTAGATCCATCCTAAATAATTTAAAAATTTACAATTTTTTTTATTTCATATTTGACGAAAACATTAGGAGTAACTCAAAACTCAAATTTTATAATTTTAACAGTCGATTATGAAATTTATAAAATAAAAAAAAGTGATATCAATATAAGACATTCGTCTTGAAAAGATTGAATAACTGCATGATTTTTTATGATATTATAAAGAGGATATTAAGACGAATTAAAAATGCATCAGCGGATATGTCATTTTTATAAATATTTAATATTAAATTTATATTATTAAAAATTGCAGCACATTCATTCTACTTTATTGTTCCATTTCTAACTAAAAATATAAACATTTATAAAAAGTGTCCACATATATATATATATATATATACGGACAGTTTTTATATTTTTAGTTAGAAATAGAACAATAAAGTAGAATGAATGCTGAAGAAATTTTCGTAAAGCTCTAATT
>NW_012130073.1:542446-546314 GCF_000143395.1 Atta cephalotes
TATATATATATATACAGAGTGTTTGATAATTGATAAAATTTTCGCATAGCGACAGAATAGATTAAACTGAGTCAAAAAGTCTTCTATCATTTTGCAATTTTCGCAATAGTTAACAAGATTAATTACTGAAAATCGCTGAATATTGATTTTCAGTAATTTTTTTATTCAAGTACTAATAACTTTTGAATGAAATTTTTATAATAACTTTTGAATGAATAGTGATCACCATCTAAAACCTTTTGAAGATCACTCAAGATAATGATCTTGACAACATATGTTAAAATCCAGATTATCGGCGTATCCTTTAATCCGAATAATTATTAAAAATTATTTAATGGAAATCGATAGGAGATCTCTCTTTTCACAGATAACAAATTCTGATTTGTTTTACATTATCATTGTTATTATTACAATAATCTTCGAGTAGTTATTGATCTATAAAAAAAATTTTAATCCAATATGTTCAAACTGAAAGAAGTGTGGTATTTGCAAAACAAACTTTTGGAAGAATATGCGAATGTCAAGTAGCTAAAATAAAAAAGATCAATACAAAATAACGCTCGAAGCTGCCTCTACTTTTATTTTACGCAACGCCGGAATCTGCTCGGCTTTGACGACGGATGGAACGTGCGCAAACAATAATTTCACGTAAAAACATACTTTACTGAAGGGAAAACCGGAAGGTGGTTGCACTTACCGGTGCGCACCAGTACGTTGAGCAGGATGTACAGGACGAGGGTGGTGACCCGGTATCCATGTATTATGATCATCAGCCACTTCGATACGTTGAATCCCGCCGCGTGCCATAGACCCGTGCCCTCGTGCACCATATTTTCCCCGTTCAAGCCTCAAGGGCGTCGTCGCCCTCCGTATGTGTTCCTTGTGCCTTCATTCACCAGCACTCTGCAATCGAACAATGTAACATAAGTGTTATTTGGCGATACAATTCTTACTTTTCACTACGCGTCTTCGAGAATGTCAAGTCTTTGTGCTGTGACACAAATTAAAACATCGAGAGCTCATTTCGCGAGAAAGAAAAAACGGTGAGATGTTAGATCGTTGGTACTCAAAAACCCTTTTTAAACATGACTTTTACTATTGCTCTTTTGTTGCAGCTAATTTAATTATGTCGTAGATTTTATCTATACGATAGTATAGGTCCTAATGATGATATTTTCTTTATTCGGAGGAAATACTATTTAAAACCAAATATTTTAGATATGATTTTCGAATTATTTTTGTAAAATAATATTGGAATATTTTTATAAAAATTGAGAATTATTAAGATTTCCTTCCGTTAGATAAATATTAATATTATTTGAAGAAATTAACACAACACTAACACAAATAGAAAAAGAACAAATATAGAAAAACGATTTAATACGAACATATAATACAAAGAACATCGTTAATAATTTGTTAACAATCAAAAACTATTGTGTTGATATAACAACGTATTTTGTCATTACAACTGTATTAATAATCGTACCTATTAAATTAACTACATATTGATTGCGTTAATTATATAATACCCTCAATTAACTTGATATTTGAACAAGAGCGATTGTGTCAGTTTCAATCTACATAATTTTCTCAATATAATAACTTTCGAATTGTAAGATACTTCAATTTTATACATATTAGATACCTGAGTCGAATAAGGCCCACCTAATTTATTTTTTTTAATTCTATTTATAGGGATATTGAAATAAACGAAATGAGAATAAAATATTTATTTCACTCACTCACAAAAACAAAATATATCTTTTATAGAGAATATTTATAAATGAAAAAAATTGTTTATTTTTGATATTGGGCTTTATTAGCATATAAATATATAATAAAGCTCAAATTAAAAATAAATTTAAAATAACAAAGAAATTAAACATTATCTTTCTAAAGCAGTTTTAAAATTATTATTATTATCATAAAAAGAGGAAATCCTTTTCTACTACTCTACTTTTAAACATCACAATTATCTTTAATTTAATCTGTAATTAATCTTTTAATCTTTGGAAACTTCTTACAATTTGAGTGTAATTTTAACTTCTTAAAAGTTAACAGTATTAAAAATCGTTATCCTAATAAATAAATCTCACATATAACAAGCAAATAACGACATAACAATAAATAGTTCTCATATTTAATAAGAGTTCATTGTATTTAAAAAAATGATTATTTTAAAAAATCGATTTATTTATTATTATATGTATATATGAATAATATTATGTATATAAGATAATGTATAATAATAAAATAATGTATACTTGATAAATTTTGCAACTAATTGTGATAAAAATGGCTTGTGCACACTCTTCGTCATAAATTTTTATTGCATTAAACAAATGTGTTACAGTTCATTTTAATTCATTGGTCCTTTTATCTACTTCCTATAACATTTCATTTAAGCATACATCTATTCTCGATGTAAATGAATTTTTAAATAATAAATTTAAAAATGTGCCTTATTTAATGTCTTATTCGACTCAACCTTATTCATATATAGTAACTAATAAATTTCAAAAATTCATCAAAAAAATTGGAACTTTCTCAGAAAACATGCAGGTCTTTAAACATCTTCTACTCCATCTCTATATTTTTTAATTTTTTTAGCACTGTGCATAGCGCATCGTTATGAATGTATTATTTAATCATATGTTTGATATACTAGAAATGTATAAACTAATCAATTTATTCAATATAATAATATTCAATTCTTCAAGATAATACTCAAATCTTCAATATGATAATACTCAATTCTTCAAGATAATACTTAAATCTTCAAGAGGACAGTAAGTATTGATTATCCAATTCTACTTGTGGTGGATGAGAATCGATTGGAACGCATCAGGCTATTTGAGATGCGATATAGATCATCCTACTATGCCGTGAAGCAAATCGATAATACTTATTAATGTGAGTAAATTCGCCGATCCTGAAATTTCTCTATTACGTCATAAGAATCTGAATAATTTCTGTCAATGTTAAAAAAGTTTCTGTTTAGAAATATTAATATGTATATCAATTCAAATCATCTGAATAATGATTTGATATGCAAATAGTAAAATAGCTTAAATCAATAGCTTAAAATCAATAAAGATTTTTTAAGTAATTTCTATCTTATTATTATATATATTTATAAAATAAATTTAGATTTAAAACAGTGAATAGCCAACAACAAAATTTATTTAATAATTGTGTTTCAATAATTATATCCTAAACTGATAAATAAAGATTTGATAATATTTATATTTATTTTTATATTACTTTTCTAATATATACCATCTTATATTTTTTATTAGAAATTATTTATCACAACTTTAAGAATACACTTTCAGGAAGGATTTTTGATGCCCAGAAAAAAAATTTAATGACGTACTTAATTTTAACTTAACTCTATACAGTATAAAATTATAACTATGTATATTAAGATTAAATCAATAATTTTTATTTTTCTATATTTACAGAGTAAGTCTTTATCTAGTATTATATACATTATATATATATATATTATTATATATTATTATATACGATGCTATAGTATCATGACAGTGAAACTCGTGATATAGCGCACTAAGCACACACGAAATGAGAGATCATGAGCTCGAGTCCCAAGTCAACTCCAGTTCTTCGTTGCCGAAAAATGTAAGATTACTAACATTCTGCAAACTTCTTTCCACAAAAATAGAGCAAACTATTTCCTTTAGATCAGTGTTTAAAAGAATATTGTGTCTGACCTCATTTTTTTATTAAGAAAATTGAGATATTTTATTCTAGATTAAGAAAATTAGAAATATTTTATTCTAGATTTTAGAATTTTTCATTTAAAAATAAAATATAAATAATAGGGAGCATACAGCCACAACAC
>NW_012130073.1:550005-554076 GCF_000143395.1 Atta cephalotes
ACAGCCACAACACTAGATGTTTTAAATATATGACTTCCGTTTAAAACATCTATTGTGGCTGTATGCTCCCTATTATTTATATTTTGTATTTTTAAGTCACCTTCAAACAGCTTAAAAATAAAATATTCTTCTCTAAAGAATAAATATGGTTGATATATCGATCTTAATTGATTCTAAATCGAAGAGAGAAGCGTTGAATATAGAAATCTTTTTTGTGGCTGATTTATGAATTTTCTAAATAATTTCAAAAGAGTAATTTAATAAGTTAAATTCATAAACAAATTGAAGAAATGTATAATACAGGAATAAAATAAACAATTTTAGAACAATTTTTAGGAATAAATGCAATAAAATATTTTAAATTTCATTTGAAACTTCTCAATATCGTATACAATATTGACATGCTATTAAGTTGTTTATTTAATATTATGTAAACCAGTTCTATTAATTTATGTAAACCATGTATTGCGTCTATTCTGCGTAAAGAGAATAAACGAATAAACGTGGAATAAACTGAGTTCTGAGCTATAAGCTCCAAAGTTTTCTTTTAAAACAAATGATATCAGAACTCGTTTGCGTGTGTTTAGAACATGTTACTTCGACGATTGGGAATCTTTACTTCAATCTTCTTACACGCTATCTATCTCATGTTGATTGAGGCTTTATTAACGTGTAACAGTACACAATCCAGGAAATGTACTAGATTAAGAAGACTAATTGAATTATGTAGATGATCAACGAGGAAGAATCTTATATATAATATATATATAATATAAAAAATCATTCGTTCGTATTTACATATCGATGTCATGATGTTTTATTGACAACTGCAGATTTTTATCAGCAGATGTTATTGATATATATCTTAATGTTTTAACTCTTCAATGCAATATTATACTATTTTGTGAAAGATGCAATAGACAATGCATACTCAACCGAACTTTAATTACTTCTAACTTTTATGAAAATAAATATAATAAATTTTATTTTTTCAATCAAGACATTAAGGAATATTACAATAATATCAAGCGAATATATGTACTTTGTAAAAAAGTTACATGAATAAAAGTAATAAAGTAAACAAAAGTTTCCCAAAAAAGATTTTTTTTTAAGCTTAGTATGCCATAACGAGAGTAGAATTTGAAGTGTTAATTTTTAAATTTTTATTTCTTTAAAACGAGAAAGGGTAATTTCTTTAAGAGCTTCTTTCCTATAAGAGATCTTTCAATGCATTCTTTCTAATAATGTTTTCTCTGAAGGAAACATATAGGAAAGAACATTCGAACACAGAGATCCTTCTGGCAAAGCAAACGCTTTTTCAATAATTAAATAATCACTATTTTCGAAAATAAATTGAATTTCTTTACAAGTTATTTATACAACGTTGTCATAGTTTCAGACTTATTGTTAGGTAAAAAAGAAATTAATATTCAGTCCAAGAGAGAAACGACGTTCCTTGCGAATTTCTGCCGCGTTCATTTTTCCCTGAAGCGTCTGTCGGCGTCACGTAGGCGACTTTCCACCGACGCAATTACTCGAAGACCACCGACAACGTGATAACGTACATACCAGCGACTCAAACATCAAGGTTCTTCTCTCTAGCTGCTAATTTCAAATGCGTCAAATGAAAAAAACCGAGCGGGGGTTTGCAACGGTTTTTTGTATTTTGATGATATGCAAAATTACGTGCAAGCTAACATTACATCTTGCAAAGCTGTAGCCTCTATTCTCATAGTCTGCTTCCTCTCGAATGTATTCTAGTTGGCTTTTACCGAAATCAAAAACATCATTATGCTCTTATGGAAAAAGATTTCCTCTGTGTTCTCTACTTCCTAATTATTGGATCGCTTTTTTCTTATTAGATTACCTGTTTTCAAATCAACTCGCCAGCTTCGCTTTTGAAAATAATACTTAATTAGGAAAGGCACTGTCTAAGCCATGACAAAGCCAAATATTCTTGTTTGTTAGGTACTACGATAAGTACCTATACTGAGTATGCCCTGCCACAAGACTAAAGTAACGTTAATAAATCATCAAATGCATTTGATGTCAAGTAAATAGTCATTAACGGCTGACTTGATATTATGACTCATATTACGTGTTCAATGTAAACTCGACCTAGAATACGAATCAAAAAGGTATTCAATTAAAATAATACTATCAAAGTGTGAACTTCGTCAGTTAAAACTCATAGGTGTAACGTTAGCTAGGGTAGAGCGGGGTTATTCTATCAACTTTAAAGTAATACGAAAGTTTACAATAGCAAACAATATCTCTTTGCAGTAACATGTTTATAATTACATTATATAATCATGATTGCTTTTTGAGAGCACAAGTATCTATAAATAATCAACATATACTGTTCAGAAATATATATGAACATTATCGCGAAAAATGAAAAAGTCTTGCTCTACTCTATATAAAATCAGCGATACACTTCAAACACTGTGTAACTTCAACTTTCTTGATGTCTTCAAATTCAATAAGTTTATCGACATATAGAATCCAACTGTTCTCTATCAAAACTTGAGAGACGATGTAGGAAAGGCAGGTATTCTATTTTCCCAGATCCGGAGATATTTCTGAGAATATCTCCAAGCTTGGATTAGTTACAGACCTCTACGTCGCTGTGCGATCGTAATGTCTCACCCGAGACGCGCGATATTAACTTCGACACCTTTGGCGATGAACTTCATCATCTAAAGCGCCGTCTAAACCGCGTTAATGGTCTAGCGGACTTCGAGGCTCGCCTTATTCCGGCATTCACGGCGACGATATGGTGTCCAAATTAGCGCAATGATCATAATCGTAATATTTCTGGTAACGTAGTATAACTGACGTGATCTACAAAATCGCGTTTTCGCTCGTTTCGAGGATGTGAAGGAACAACGTTTCTATGATCTTTCTCATTTCATCGACTATTTCGATAAGTTCCACGCGGTTACGTTTACAACTACGTCTCAGTTGCTCATTAGAACAACACGCGCTCTTTTTGCATAGCACTTCCGTGAAGTTGAAAAGAAACTTCAGAATTCCGCTCCGTCGTTTTGCCTCTCCGCCGTGTGTATTTTTCATGTACGTTGGAAATAACGAAAGAGATGTCAATCGAAACGTTACTCCAACGTTCGTTCGTGATACAGAAGTTTTTCCAAAATGCACCAGAGCGTCTCCAACCTCAAGCTATCGCGACAGTGATGCCGTTGTGCGGATCTTCCATTTAGCAACTTGCATTCCATCTGATGATGTCTCGTCCTGGAAACGAGAACTTTGATGTCTCGTTTCGAGGAGCAACATCGTTACTAAGTAAAGAGTTGAAGGAATGTTAGGCTACGGTGCACCTTAATATCATGGCTTGAGATCTCTGTAAAAAAGAAATTTTAGAAGAGTTCGAATAAAGAAGAAATGTGGAGATGAAAGGACGAGTGGAAAGATTTTCGAAGTATTCATATTTCTTGTCTCATGACAGTTTAAGCAGAATAATAGTTGGCTTACTGTGATGTTTCCAAGATCTTTCTGAAAATTTTGCATTATATATAAAAGCATAAAAATACGTAATAATTTATTTATAAAAGATAGTTTATCTAAGAACATCATTGATATAAAAGTTCATAATTTAATTGTAACATTTTCTTTTCGTTTACAAAATCTCAAACATGTAACCCGTTTATGCGATATCACGCGAATCGATTCTTCACATCAGAGGATATGGTAGTGTCTCGCGTTAAGAGCGGCGATATTGAAGCGCGAGACCGTGTATCTTTACGCGAGCCGAGTTTTCCAGTACGAAGATTATCGGATCTCAATGAGGGCAGAACCGATCAAGCTCTAAATAGACTTAATCAATAGCTTCCGCCAAAAATATATAATAAAAGTTTTTATTTTTTCTCTATATGTCTTACTAGCGGAGATATTATGACGCAAAGTCTGAATGTCTTTATTTTCTTCATCATCCTTGTTGTCGTTATCGTCATCATGAAATGTGAAAGAAATGTCCTTTCAAATTTTTTAGCGCAAAAGGCAAATATGGCGCAGGCGATACATGGATAACTAACATTGTAAGCGCTACGACAA
>NW_012130073.1:558077-565032 GCF_000143395.1 Atta cephalotes
AGAGAGAGAGAGAGAAAAGAGAGTGTTTTAAGAACGTAAACATCGAGAGAGATTCGAAGCAAACAGTAGGTATAATTTGCATAACGTGAGCTGCATTAGTTCAACTTGGCAGAAGATAATTGTGAGCAAAGACACGTATAACAACGCGTAACTTAGAAACAAACATCGCTAGAGAATTGCAACGATGCTTAAGTAGGCAAATTTCTCTGTCGAGAGAATAGAAGCCACCGTGGGACTCAACTCCGTATCTTTTCCTAAAAAACTGAATGTGTAAAATGAGTGAATGATTCGGAACAATGTCTTACTTCGTTACTCAAGTCGTGGATCTCTGTGTAAGACGCGCATGAAAGTTGTCGTCATTTGACATCTCTCATTCGGAAGTCAAACTTCCGCTTCTGACAAGACTGGAACTTTGAGTAGTCCGACGAATGCGATTCCGACGAGTACATACTCGAGCAAGTTACCGAGAGTCAACTATGCGTTGACAATCATGTAATTAATATTAATTCTCACTCATTATTTTACACATCACCACCACTACAGATATTCTTAGTAACGTGCAGCATCTGTCAGAATATTACAAGAGGCACGAAGCGCTCTAGGTCATAGAACTTCTTCTTCGGGTACTAAAGTTTCTCTTCTCGGAAGTAGGGAAGACGCAAACTCGAAGATCCGCGTGGACTTCCTCCCAGTCCCTCGGATATTGTGCAAGTTTTGGAGATATTGCACAAGTGTAGGCACAAGCTATGCTTTAGGGGAAGCTTCGTAGAATACGCAGTTAACGTGATACCCTTCAGGGAGATATCACATGTATGTAGCCTAACTTTGTCAACTGCTATCGCAAGCGTAGATCTTTCAATTTTTATTGTATATATATTTTTTACACATATTCGATGATCGAATATCTGGTAAGTCTCCTGGAAAGTTGTGAGATCCAAATTCGAACCCTGGGTGAAGTAATATTTTTCACAATAACTTCTGTGCGTTATCTCAAAATGCTTATTGACATTCATTATTATTAAGATTAACAATCAATGCAATTTATGACATTATTTCAAGCTTTATCATTGCGTTCCGACAAACCGAATTAATGCAGTTTATAAAACTGCAAATGTATTTGAAATATTACAAATATACTTGAATCATTCTTTCCCCTTTCTTGTCTATGTTCTTTCACGAATAACGAATAAAGGCTGTATTTCAAAATTTACTGCCAGTACTAAAAATCTATAGTTTATGTACTACAGATGCACTACAGATTTTCAGCACTGGCAGGAAATTTTAGAACACAGCCTAAGTATCATTTTGTAACTTTTTAACAAATTGGTTTCTTTCTTCATTAATTTGTTACAATAGTCTGTATATTTTCACTATACTACTTTTTTTTAAATTAAAATCCCCAATCTAATTTATTACAATGCTACAACTATTTGAAATTTTGATATTTCTTAAAAGATTCACGATTCACGAATAGAGTTAACTATACATGTAAACTATTTATAATAATGACAGAAAATTATTTTCATGAAAAGAACGTTTTAATTTTGATGCATCTTATTTTCACCATTGAATTTATTTAATGTTTTTTGATTGAAAATATATTAATTGCATCCAGTTTAACTTCGATTATCTCAAAGTACTATTTCTTTAACTTCTTCTTAGATAGTGAATAATTTTCACATATTTCATGACAGTGAGTAATATCTTCATATTTCAACGCAGAGAGCTCATTTTTTTGTTTAAATTGCTCGAGATTTAACAAAAAAATATGCTCATATGCATCATCCTGCTCTAACAAAATGAGCCTCTCGTTTTACAAACATCTATAATCATTACTTAGATGATAATATAGTAAATTATAAATAAACATTAATTTTTAGGTATATGTAATCTTTTGTTGTAATCTGTTGTAACTTCATACCAAATATACATATACTTAAAGGCAACTTTTTTTTATCTTTATTAGCATTTATCAGTAGAAAACTTAGCGCTGTTTTTCGCAGAGACAGAATTCTTCGTATAAAAATCGAGGAAAATCAACAGTAAACGTGTAGAAAAACATTTGCTGCTTTCGCACGTGGGTAAATTTACAAGTGGAGAAACGTTTTCTACCTTTTTTATATATATATTTTATTTATATATTAAAAGGAAGGTAGTATCAAGCGTGTATATAATCCGTATTTTGCGATTGACTCGCTCTGTACACACGTAAATAATGTTTGCAAATAATTATTTAAATCTTTTAAAACATTATTTAGGAAATTGTATCATATATCATAACACATATGTGTCTTTAAATTTCAATTTTTTAAATATCGAAGGAACACGTTTCATTAATGTGCCATTGATAACAAAATTCTTTTAGTGTTCAAAAAACTCATCATTTTCAGAGGGCACAAAATTCTCTGTAAAATTCAGCGAAATATTGAAAAAAAAACAATTGAAGCATCAAAATTACAAATAAAATGCCAATAAAGAGAGTATGTCGCCGCGCTGAGAGAAGGCATTATATACAAGTGTCTTTATTGAGTGTTCTGCTCGCGACCAGTTCGTGTCTTTGTGGAATTCGAGACGAGGTTCGTGAAGGATATCCCGATCTAAGGCCTCCCTAGAACATGCGGCTTTAGGAATTACGAGAGAGCCTCTTTAAGGATCTCTACCATCGCTCTTGAAATTCGAGCAAAGTGGATATAGTTCGCGGGAGCAATTGGACCTCGCACTGTAGCCAGGACATGCTCGGGCTATCGTTAAGGGTAACCGGCTTTTTGTTGAAAGTTTAGAAAGTTTGATATGTAAGGGATATTGTACTTTAAAGAACTCTTCTCGTAAAAATATAATTACATATATCCATGATTTATATTATCGTATATAATTGTAGATCTTACAGCAAATTTTACGATATATACATAACATAAACGTGAAAAACATTACCTTTACAAAATTAAGTATCCATGAGGAGATTGCTAATTTAGAGAGTAAGCATTTATTTAGCAGTAAATAAATATTTAATTAAATTAAATAATAATCTTATTTTATGTAGCACGTCTTAAGCAGTTTATATATATAATGTAGTACATTATATTACATAACATTTACATTTGGGTAATGTACTAATAAAAAAATATCGTTTCAAAATAAAACACATAATACAGAATCAATAAAACTAATCCTTACCCTATTAGATACAATTTGGTGCCACATCCATACAGGGGCACTAGAATCCATCCGATTTTTTCACTTATTCAGAATGATTTTAAAAATTTCTACAAATTCACCAACATACTTTTAACTTTCTAGAACAAATATTGGCACTTCGTTTTGGAAAATAATAAAATGTAGTATAATTTATAATTATCAAAACACGTAAAGAAACTTGCACAAACAGGAATCGCTCGGTAACTAGTGACCTCCCTTTAGTAGGGTAAGAGTTGAAATACTTAAACAATGTATCTGAAACTTTCCATGAAAGTAAATTTACAAAGGAAATTAAAGTCTAAGAACTTTAACTATGCAATGTAATTATTGGAAAAAATTGTTCTTATGTTTCTTATAATACGTATTATACATCTAATACTGTCAAAATGTTTTGTTAATAGATATTCAGTTTTCAACATTAACTCAATATATTAGTTAATATATATTCTTACTATTATACTAAGTATCTAATTACTATGTAATATAACGACTTCTTTCTAAAATATCTTTTAAAAAATACGGGAATTAATTACACATTAATTTTGTAAAAAGAGCTTTTCGTAGGAAAGAAATAAAACTTTTTCATTAATTACTGTGTTCCTTTCGAATAACCTTTCGAAAAATCTCAGCGTTCTACGTGGAAAAGTAATAAGATTTCAAAACTATTTTCTCTTAATGAGTTTATATCGAATAAAAGAACAATGTGAGATGATACGTTAGAAATATTAGATTCGAAATCTTCTTTGCGACATTTGCTTCCTTCTCCAACGATCTCTTCAATGCAACTTTTATATTTTTTACAATTTTATATAGAGATTATAAAAACATAATGTACAGTCTGTAAATAATAATAAAAAAGGTACTCATAATTAGTTTGCATACATTTCTCACGGAATTTGTTAAATTTAATTAGGTTAATTGAGAAGCAAAAATTTCGAATTAACTAACATTTGACAGCGTTAAAATTAAACTTTAACACAGTAGCGTGATGAGAGAGAAAAGACTTTTTTATCTCGAACAATTGCAGATTGCAAAATTTCCCTTTCTGGAATTGCACCGTTGCGTGTTGCTACATGAAATCGATAATGGTCACATTCAGCAGACTCAACTATTACGAAGCGCATCCGTTGAACGCTCGTTGCTATTGGATGATCGAGAAGAATATAATAATAGCAGCGATCGCTCATTGATCTGCTCCGCAACAGTTGCGTCTGCTGAACGCGACCAATGACATACGCCGATTAATCAAGAACTTGAATAGCCGGATCCGCGTTTTGTATGATGAGAAACGCGCTTTGTAATTTAGTCGTTTGTAACTGTAGCACGTGCTTGATTTAAAGCGAGAGAAAAACGGCGAATGGTACTCGCGTATACCGCAAGAAAATTTTCCGGTACGTGTTAATCATTCTGAGACGTTTCGATCTTAACGGCGGAGCGTATCTTTAAAAAGAAACTCTACTACGGCAAGTGGAAGGGCTTTTGGTATCTCTATTACAACGAACGTTAAGGTAGCTCGTCCGGAAGACGAGCACTAGCGCAAACTTTAACGAGCGACCTAGGTAGATATAAGGATGAGCAATAAAGAAAAAAAATGAGGAGGAAAGGATGCTACCGTCATTATGACAGTGGCGACAGTACAGTGCAGTAGTTCCACTGAAAATAATAACATGGCACTGGTATATACATAGTAGATCAGACATAACGCTGCTTAAACTAATCGATGGATATTTGTCCGGCAATACGGTGGATTAAATTTCAGCCGAATCCTCTCTCCAGAGAACTGCGCAACACTTTATGAATACTAATTGCTATCGGAGAAGACATTTGCTATGGAAATTTATTGGCTTTATCGGAACCCCGAACGCTCCCATCATATCCCGCCGGACCTCATTGAAAAGAAATATCTCCACGAAGATATGGAACAGTCGTAATACGCAAACAAGCGAGCCATATTATCTACCAAATTATAGACTTCTCTCTTTCTTGCTGAGTAGCATACGAACGTACAAAGTTAATTGCTGACTGCAATTGCCAAAACAGCAAACTGCATGCAGCATAAATGTAATAAAGTGAGGTCCAGCAGCATAAATGTAATAAAGTGAGTCCCTTGTTATCTCATACAAGTTATAAGAATGATTTGTTATTTCAGTAGAAAGTTTGTACAATAGAATCGATCAATATACTTTCCAATTGCATCTTCTTATTTCCTTTACCATTACTTATATAACATCTCCAAAATTTTTATAAATGTTATTTCTTCATTACATTTTTATTTCTAAGTTATTCTGATAAAAGAAAAGTCCGATTAAATCCATTTACTATCATATTGGTTTCAAAGATATTTTAAAAGTTTTGCATAAGATCCGACCTATCCAGAATAGGAATCTATTAGATATAATTAGACTTCAATCAAACAATCAGAATAAATTAGCATTAATAAGAAGAAACTCCTGATTAAGTTTTATTACATCGTATTTTGAATAGAATCTGCAGTATTTTACCGCTTTTTATACAGAATTTTAAATAATAATCTATCAATTTCTATTCCTTTTAATATGAGATGGTATTACTGTATTTTATTGGGAATTTCTAATAAATTATTTTATATGCTTCAAAAGATATTGATGAGAATGTAAGCCTATTAATATTTATTAAAAATTCAAAATAAGATATTTAATAGATTAATAGATATTTAATAGATTTCTATGAATATTAATAGGAATCTATTGGAATTTAATGAGTATTTTTAATAATCTACAGTATAGGTTTCTAAATTTTTATGGGGAATCATATAGTGAATTCTATAAGAAATTTCTAGTAGACTTCTACAAGTTTCTTAAGATTCTAATGCAGAATTTTTCTCTAGTGAAATAAATTCGGAATTCTCATACAAATTTTCCGTACATTTCAAATGGTTATGTCTATTAATATCAGGAATTTGTAATAAATTAATTCAATAGGGGGTTTCTATAAGTATCAAATGGCATGATATCTAATGGGATTTACTCAGAATTCTCAACAAATTGGTTTATAAGCTTCTAAATGCTTTAACAGAAACCATTGCTTAGCGAGTCGAGGAAGTCCCAATAAACTTCTATAAATTTCTTAAGATTTTAATGAAAACTCAACTTTATTGAAACTAACTGAGAATTCTCAAATAAATGTTCTATATATTTCGAATGGTATTAAGAATGTGCATCTATTGGTATTTATTAAGTATTGGTACTTTCACAATAACTTATTTAACAGGTTTATTAAAATATTGATAAAAACCGATATCTAATGATGAGATTTACTAGGGATTCTCAATAGACTCCTAAATTTTAATGGGAAACATTTACAACTAGTATATCTTACAAAGAATCTTTAAGAAACTTCTATAAATTTCTTAAAGTTTAATAGAATTAAATTCTATTAAGATTAAAATTTCCATATAAATTTTCTGTATATTTCGAATGGTTTTAACAGGAATGTAATAATTAATATTTGTCAGAAATATACAATAGGTTATTTAATATGTTTTTATAAATATTTATACAAGAACCGATGTCTAATGAAACCGATTATTTAAAATGGAAGTCGCCAAATAAATTGCGTTGTCATTATCATTTCCTAAAGAATGTCTTCAACGACCAACATTAGCAAATATCACACACACACACACACACACACACACACACACACACACACACACACACACACACACACACACACACACACACACACACACACACACACACACACACACACACACACACAC
>NW_012130073.1:566338-567914 GCF_000143395.1 Atta cephalotes
TCTCTCTCTCTCTCTCTCTCTCTCTCTCTCTCTCTCTCTCTCTCTCTCTCTCTCCTCCTCTCTCTCTCTCTCTCTCTCTCTCTCTCTCTCTCAATCGGCAATACTTATTTTCCTAGATGATCAGACATGCAGCCGACTCCAAAAATTTAACTGTATCAATTTTTTTTGACTTTACAAAAGTTTTGACTTACCAAAAGTTTGGTAATGTCGAACGTCGTATTTTGATTGAGAAACTCAGAGATCTGAAATTCTCATGTTCAGCTCTGCGTTTGATATGTGATTATTTGAATGGACGGAGGCAGACTGTTAAGGATCCTATTACTGGTGACATTTCATCTGAAATTACTATAACAAGGGATGTTCCTCAGAGCTCTGTTTTGGGCTCTCTGTTATTTATATTGTATCTAAATGACTTTAGTCATTTACAATTAAACTGTAACTGTAAATATTCTTTCTATGCTCATGATCTGCTTATCTATACACATATGGAGCCTAAAAATCTATTTCATAAACTGTGTAAATGAAGACATAAATAGAATCCTGAACTGGACCATGAAAATCAATTTGACAATAAATACAAAAAAGACTACAGCTATAATTTTGGGTATTGCAAGATACATCAACAATATCTCGTATGTCGGACTTCCGCATATTATAGTTGGAGATGCGCAGATTCCATACAGTAATTCTGTTAAGTATCTTGGTCTAACAATTTTTGGAACATTTTCATGGAGTTTGCAAGTAATCGGAATGATATCTAGAGTGAATACGTTTCTTTGTCAACTAAAGATTTATAAATAGCTTATTTCAAGATCCCTTCGTATAAGACTAATATCTACTCTTATTTTTCCTATTTTCGATTATTGTTGTACTGTTATGACCGATATTACTTATAAGCTAGATCTTAAACTTCAAAGGGCTCTTAATGTGTGAGATACGTATTTTCGATTAAATAGGATGAGCATGTTTCTCCTTATTTTAATGATCTTGGAAGGCTCAAAGTAAAGGCGAAGCGGTTGTATTTCAAGGGATGCCTGATGTTTGCTACTTTCATTAGGCTTTCCCAAGACTATATATCAAAGCTTTGAATTTAAGAAGAATATCAACATGTCGTACGAGAACCCCTAATGATTATTTGTCATTACCGCTATACCGCACAAAATTTTTCAAGCGGTCTTTTAGCAGCTGTGCTGCTGAGTTTTGAAATAATATCCCACGGGATATTCGTAATATAATAAAATTGCTGCTTCTTTGCGCGATTTTAAATGCAAGTTGTATAATTATTTATTAAAAGTTAATGTATGATTTGTATCGTGTACTGTATAAACATTTGTTGGAGTAAGTGTATAATTTTGTATTTATGATTTAATATATTTGTATGTATATATTTGTATGTATATATTTTTACGTTAATTTCAATTTCATTTTTAATTTTATTTTCAGTTTATTTCAGTTTTCTTTTTTACTATTATCAATGTATGGTTCTATTGTTTATTATGTTCATAAATATAAGATCTTAACGCTTAAGAGGACTTAATTTTAGAGCGCTCAATAAATGACGATCTCTCTCTCTCTC
>NW_012130073.1:567934-570464 GCF_000143395.1 Atta cephalotes
AAATTAAAGTTAACGTTAACGTTAACGTTAACGTTAACGTTAACGGTTAACGTTAACGTTTAAGTTAACGTACGTACGTACTAACTAACTAACGTACGTACTCTCTCTCTCTCTCTCTCTCTCTCTCTCTCTCTCTCTCTCTCTCTCTCTCTCTCTATCCTCTCAAAAAATGCAAGGATTATTTCTTGTTTATTTAATAAAAAATTCTTTGAAATATATATAATTATAGAAAATCGCAAATAGATCAACATTTTAAAATACGTTTTGTGATATCTATGAAAAGATATATACATTTTTGGATGAAACTTTCAGCTCAGTCTTTTTTATGTATATTATATATTTCGTACAATCACACATACACGCCGAGTGTTTTAACAAACTGAACTTCTGAATAGGTTTTATATTTGCAGTTACGAGCACGTTACGGATATAGCAGCTCGCGTGGAACATCGCGTTTACAAGCGGCTTTGCAGAAATGTGGATTTATGTTGTCGAGATCCGTGGTTTTATAAAATGATAAAAAAATAAAACGCGTAGATATATATATATATACATATAATTTAAATGTATATGACAAATTATTCATAAATTATACAAAAAAAATTGTTAGATTAAATAAATTATATTTTATCAACTTGAAAAGATATTTTATATTAACCATAACGCGCCCGTGCAGAATTGGCTATATCATTGATATGTATTAATTATTTAGGTTTAATTGAATAAACAATTTATTAGGACTGTATAATGTGAATACATAATAAGTAAGAAATTTCATGTAAATTTATATACCATGTTTGTAATTTCTCTAAATATGAAATTAAAGCACTTAAGATCCAGCTTCGATCGATATAGGCATTACTTCCTACTTATTATGTATTCACATTATACAATCTTAACAAATCGTTTATTATTATTTATACACGCTGTCTTAAAAATATTCCTACATATCAGTTATTGTGAAGAATATCTAATAGAGAATATCTAATAGAGAATACTAAGACCTGATCTAAAGCCTCGCACGGAATGCTACAGATCCGAGTTCGATTTCCAATCGAGATAATATTTTTCGCAATTTTAATTACAGATTTTCAATATATTAAGATGTCGTCGAAGATATCGTCTAATTAAAATGATATCAACTGAGCATCAAATCATTCAATTGTTAATCAATTTAATTTAATTTTTGATGTTATTACGATAGTTCATTTGTGTTTCTAAGTTCGGAAAACCAATTCGGCACGCAATTCGAGAGATTACAAATATGGTATGTAAATGCATATGAAATTATTTAAAGCACTTAAGATCCAGCTTCGATCGGTATAGGTATTATTTATTACTTAAGATTTAATTTAATTGATTAAACTAAATTCAATTATATAACAAGCGACTTTTTTATCTCATATGTAATTAAAATAAAATATTTATTTAATGTGACTATATATATGATTGATATAAAAAATTTTCCAATTGTTACTATATAATTGAGGAAAATATTAATGGTTATTGAAACAAGAATATGTCATATTTGTTTCATTAATAATATCATTAAATCAATAAAATTATTTCCACTTGTACTGATGCTGTTGATTCAACAGTATTCTTTTCTTTTTCAGTGTATTATAGTTGCATGCATCACACGAATATGAAAAGTTGTAATAAAATTCAAAAAATTACAGAAAGCACTATGGACTCGATTGCTTTCTGTCAGCTCCTTTATGCAAATTTTAAACTAAATCACATTTCTCAAAACAAAATAAATGATTCATTCATTTGCAATTGCTCAACTTTTCAATCTATTTTACTTGTAATTTTACTAATGTGTATATTAGTTAATTAGTTTTAATCTACAGAATAATTATACTCACCTAGTGAATTTAAATGTACTGCAATAATCTCTTTCTAACTCTTTTTATTCAGACCTTAGCTGTATATAAAAACTAAAAAGAATTCTTCTTTAAGAAGATATAATGTACATTATAATATATTAGGTGTGGGAAAAAGTTCGTGGCGTTTTTCCCGTTAGATGGCATTAAAAAAACGCTACGAATTTTTTTCCATACCTAATATTTAATAGGAAATTATAATGTGAAGCTATAAAAATTACATGTTTACATATATTATGTTATATTGCATTATAAACTATTATAAATTAATCACGTATATTTTAAATAAATAAAAAATAGTAGTACATCGTTTTGTTGTACATAATTACCTATTTTGATGTATTGTATGCAATAATAAATTTAATTTTAAATCGATAGTAAGCTCAATAATATTTTTAGTAGAAAGTATATAGTGCATTTTAAAACATCAATCAATAAAAAAATCTGTAACATTTCGAAAATGTTACAGATATATGTGTTGTGCATTGTGATTTTTATGTTTAAAAGAATCTTTTCAGTGAACAAAGAATTTTCAATGCCTACTTCTATTTAAAAGGAAAGAGAGAGAGAGAAAGAAAGTATATATAGAGAGAGAGAGAGAGAGAGAGAGAGAGAGAGAGAGAGAGAGAGAGAGAGAGAGAGAG
>NW_012130073.1:571141-579895 GCF_000143395.1 Atta cephalotes
ACTACACCTAATATAACTCTAAAAAATAGGATTAATAGAAATTTTGAAGAAGTTAAGAAATAAATAAGAAAAACAGTTGAAAAGTATATTAAATTTTAAAGATGCATAATTTTTGGTCAAGACAACAAAATGTATCTATATTTCATAATTAATGTGATAACAAAAGAAAAAAAGAAATCCCTGCGTGTATGCATGCTGCAGGTAGCTTGGTGGATCTGATAATTGCAGCCAACAATTAACTGTAACATTTCTTACAAAAATCAAAGCATTGAACCTCATGAAACATGTATCGTTAACCATTTATTCATGTATCCTATTCCGAATTTTTTTTATCAAATTGATCCCCATAGCTATTATTTCTGAGTAATCTCCATGCCCGCGATTCGAGTATTGGCGAAAAGAAATCCAATTATAAGAGGAGTAAAATAAATGTAATAAATTATCGTTTATAATTGACATAACAGCATTTAAATTCGTAATTATTTCTCAGATATACATCCCTTAACAGGGAGGTGGACCTATTTACTACTGATCGCGTTCAGCAGACCAACTTAACTGTTGCGAAGCAGATCCTTAAGTACTCCCTGCTACTAGAGTATTCTTTTAAATCGAATAGCAACGAGTGCTTACGGATTCGTTTTGTAACAATTGAATCAGCTGAACGCGACCACTGAAGTTATACTTTAACTCTGTATATCTCAGAAACTATAAAAGATCTATAGTTGTTAAGATAAAATTTTTCATGACATATTTCAGACTCAGTAATGAATTATCTTACATGGAGCGCATGAGACGCATGCTTTAAGTTGAAAACACAATGAAGGCATAGGCAATAGGAACAGGATAAATTAAATAAAACAATAATAAATTTCAATCTATCAGAAATTATGTATACTAAAATAGACACTTTCTAATAGGTTGAAATATTTTATTCCCTATTCCTATTGCCTGTGCTTTTCATTGCGTTTCCGTCTTTAGGGTTTCCGGTTGCTGCGAAGACTCGGCCTTGGAACCCGATGGTTCGCGTTGCCAGCGCAAATGGCTAATGCTTGCACTGTGCATGCGTCACTTGTCAGTCATAACCAATATACTATGTCTGTAGTCGTGACTCATGTGATCGTGTCAAAGAGTTGAGCATGTGCATTGTATCGGAGTCGGAAATACAAAGGTAAGTATACTATTAGCAGAGAGAAGCTCTGCTATTAGCATTTGGACCAACCCAAGCAAGTTTGCGAGCTGGTTTAGATTAATGACATCACATTCTAGGTAGGTACTATTCGTTCAGCATGTAACGTCAACCAATAGTAAAGCTTGCGACATCATTAATATCATTTATTTAACTCATGTCGGTGCAAACCCGCTCGGTATGAAAACGCTACATATAATATGAAAGGTTACTTTAATTGAGATTAACATTATTACTTCTTATCATTTTTTATTTTAGACTTATAAATGTGTTTTTATATTTAATTCGTTAGTTTATATTTAACAATTCACAAGTATTTATTTCAAATTCACATGGAAAAACGAGTTACGTTGTAAATTTCATATTCGAATATTCCGTATATTACATTTGTAATATTTTGAACTTCAAAGCACTGCATCGTGTATACGAAAGTTAAACGCGCCAGAGTTAGAACAACTAAAGCATCGAACACAGGAATCGTGAGATTCCTCAAACGCAATGGTTCGTTGCACAAAATTATTGGATCAATTTGTATTGCGATACGCGAAAATTTTACAAGTCCTGTCTCGTAATGTACAGGAGCAAAATAAAATATATCGTTCTCTAATCCGATAGTATCGAGTCTCTTCAAGTGTAGTGCTTCGCATCCCACTGAAATTGTATTTCGTCGTTGCTCTACTTAAGGTTGAATTTCGTTTCGAAGAACAACTTATTTTGAACAGGTAATATATATAGTAATAGAAGTGTATGCAGTCTATATAAGGTGTCACATAATTACAAAATGTTCATTTTTTATTAGTCTTTTCATTTTTCTACACAAGTTCTGCTAAGGAAGATTCTTTCTGCATGGAGCAATTGCTTCTAAAAAATATCAAACGATGTTTACACCAAAAGAATATTTGTTAAAGCAAAAATTTGACTAAACACAAATCTGAAAATAATTTTATTGAATTATAAAAATAATTATATTAGAAATAAAGATATACAAAATATATTAAAAATATAATAAGTAATGCTGCAAAAAGTTTTGACATTCTTTCTTGTCCTACATAATTATTTTGATAGTCCAATAAAATTATTTCTGGTATCTGCATTTAGTTAAATTTTAAAATAATTCAACAAAATAGTAGTTCTTGTGATATAATCGTTAAGAATAATAGAGTAAAATTTATTTTACAAATAAAATAATTTTTATTTTACAAATAAAATAATAATGTGTAAATCGAATTTTTTTTGCATTAATTCGGATATTTATGATATTTATCTTGCTATTATTAATATTTGTCAGTAAATTTAATAAAATCTAGATATAAATTATTTTGAAGTCCGTATTTAAATTCCATTTCCATATTTTTACACAAACACACATACACATACACGCACAATCGATACATATCATAAATACAAATAAACATTACAAAAAAGTGCGTATAAATGTAGTATAAATATTTATAGATATATTAAAATAAGTTATATTTTATCACTTATTTGTTATACTATCAGTTTCAGTTTTTAACTTAAGAGGATTCTAAAGCCGTCTGTACTATTACCGACTAAATTAAGCGACGCGATAGCGTCGCGACGCTAAGTGCATAAAAATATAAAACGGGTCGCTTGACGGGTTGTTTGATCGCTTGACATGTGAATGTCATTGTGTATATGTTCGTGAAAAAATACGCCAAGTGCATAAAAAAGATACTGAATACATTCTTCTTAATCAAAAACGGATATAATATAAATATAAGTATTTCATTACGCAAGATACATAAGATAGACTGAAAGTGACATATACACATTGGTCTTAGGATATTGCGTTTTAATGCAACCCGGACACATCAAGTTTTTTTTCTTTTTCTGCGTCATCAAAGTCCAGATAAATCGAACAATTTCTTTAAACGAAATGTTTTTAGTGAAAAATTAAATATTACAAATCCTTTTACATGGCACTTAAGGGATCCCTGTAGAGCATAATTATTCAATATATCCCCTATTAACTTGAATGACGGCCTTTATTCTCGGTCTAAAGTGTCCGCACGCACTCTGTAATGTAGCGCTGTTCATGCCAACGAATGCTGCTCAATAGCGATCCTTAATGACGTCACATTGGGAGGCCGAGACTTGTTTGTGACCCTTTCAACTACGCTCTATACGTAGTAGTCCAAGCGATTTAAATCTGGGCTATTGCGTGGCCAGAATGGAAGCTCGAGGCGAGCAACTCGGCTTGTCCTGGCAGCCTCAGAGAACATCTGTCGTATCTTTAATGTGTACAATTATCGAAGATTCTCCTTGGCAGTTCGATGCATTGTTGGCTCGCTTACACCAACAATCGATGCTAATTTTCGCAACGATTGCTCTAGGTCATCCGAAATCAGCGCTTGAGCCCTTTCAACGACTGCGGAGGGTTCTCGTGATGCGTTGTTTCGAGTGACTCTTCCTCGCTGGTATACTGAAACTTTCGTTGGACTATTCTAAAGCCATATATTTTGTCACAACATCATAAATGGGTGATCTCGGGTATCCTTCCAGCGCGAAGACTTTCGATGATCGCGGCTCTTCGATTATATTCCGCACTTGGTTTCAACATCGCGGCTATTTTGAGAATATGACTGTTTACTAGAAGCATCAGGTTTTCTCAGACGCCAACAATAATCTCTGGCGGAGACACAATATAGCGGAAAATTTAAATTGAAATTTGTCCGGATTTTGGTGATGCACTCTGTATATTGACAATTTTAGTCACTTTTAATCTATCTTATATGTCTTGCACAATGAAATACTTGGCTAATTACATTTATTTCCATCCGTTACATCCGTTTTTTATTAAGAAAAATGTATATCAATTTTTTTTATGCACTTGGTGTATATTTTTTTCTTTTTTAAAAATGTTCCTTTTTAGAGTCATATGATTATTGTATAATAAATACTTTTTCTTTCTCTCTTTTACAGATTTGAAAAATTTTAATCCTGAAAAATGTACATTAAAGTATACATATTAATACATGTTTGTAAGGTGGTGGTTATGGCGAGAACGACAAAAAATTTTGAAATTGATATTTTTTTACCATTTCTTAGTGTAACATGGCATCTCAAGCTGTTAAGTCGTGACAATATTTGTTTGATACGATTTTGCAACCTGTACGATTTTGCAACCTGTATTTACGAAATTATTATATAATTCACAAACACGTAATTTGCAAATTACGTCGAGTTCTTAGAATTAGACTTAGACGCTTTATCGCAACTTTATACGAAAATTGACACGAACGTGCGACTGCATATATCATAAGCTGTGTGAGATATTAGTGTGGTAATATATAAAGGCATGTCGATGCGCTGAAAAAACAGCGACTTCTGGTGACTTTGTCGGAGTTCGGGCTTCGCTTTAGGATCCCCTTAAGTACTATATTCCCTTTGAAATAAAAACAACGGCCAACTAACTGCACAAATATTCAAAGTAAGCGTTTCCGCTTACTTCCGGTGGAAGTTTTTTTTTAATTCGAGCTGACTACGCAGAAGTGTTAATAGAGGAAAAAATATACAATTAACACCAGCGCAAGCGCGAAAGTAGATAGATTTAAAAAATGCATACGAGTAAAACGCATTAGGATCTTTGTAAAAAGATGCTTTTGATAAAAAATTCGTGGCATCCAATTATCGAGCCTTCTGCATATGTACCGTTGACCTCAATGTAAAACGCTTCATGCTCGAGCTTTCAGAGAGCGAAAAATGTTGTCGCCACGAAAAAATACCACTTTGGAACGAAGTGCGTACAAAAGCCAGAAAGCTTCGTATCAAGCTTGATTTCCATTCATTTTTCGCAAATTAAGGATCATCGGCCAACTTTTTGTGCTTAAATCGTTATGATTTCATAAAATTTAACAACAGGGAATAGATAATTTAATCGGAAAGCTCGGTTTGAGAGATAAAAATTAAATGTGCCTTGCCCTTATAAAAAAATACATAAATATGTCAAAAATGCAAGCCAATACAAGTCACTGGATATAAGCTCACTTGTCTTAATGCTCTTTATTAAATTAAGAACTCTTCCAAATAAGAGAAACATTTTATTAGATATGCATGTGCTCCGATTTGACAGTTCATTGACAGAATCTCAGATTACTATGTAAGTTTTTGAGTAACATTAATTAGAATGATATTCTATTGCGCATTTAATATTTCAGTTTTAATATTCGACTATCAAAATATACATATATTCTACCAAATACAATAAACGGTTGAAAATTTTATTCATGTTATTACTTTTGACTTAATACTCGCGACATATTTCCAGTTCTACAAAGCGCTTCCTTTATATTACATCGAAATTTAATGTAATACTCAATATTTAAATTTATTAACAATAAGAATTTATTAAAACGCTGTGAAAACACAACTAATAAGAAATAAGAATTAAAGGCCCATAGTCAAAATTGAATTTTTGATGCTTAAATAATTCAATGTAAATTTATATATATTATATACGTATATATCTATATACCATATTTTTAATCATTTTGAACTGTGCGCCGAATTTTCGGACTTAAAATTATTATTATAATTATTATATATGAATTATTACATTTAAAGCTTCGATCGTTATAAGCCTTTAATTCCTATTTTTTATTGAAATTTATATAATATCACTTCAATATTTAAATTAAAATTATGATTATTTCGTTGTTACATTGAAGATGACCTAAATTGTGATCAAAATCTTTATAATCGACAATTATTGTTAATAATACACACAAGTTTTACACATTCCCATCCTTATATTGGCTTACATTCTTTACTTTTTTATTTACTCCTTTGAAGCCTTATTAACAAAGATGTGAAATTTATATAATATCACTTCAATATTTAAATTAAAATTATTATTATTTCGTTGTTACATTAAAGATGACCTAAATTGTGATCAAAATCTTTATAAT
The DNA here is from genome assembly GCF_000143395.1 of Atta cephalotes. Taxonomy (NCBI): domain Eukaryota; kingdom Metazoa; phylum Arthropoda; class Insecta; order Hymenoptera; family Formicidae; genus Atta; species Atta cephalotes. Next base: position 577,259 of record NW_012130073.1, read on the forward strand.
CGACAATTATTGTTAATAATACACACAAGTTTTACACATTCTCATCCTTATATTGGCTTACATTCTTTACTTTTTTTATTTATTCCTTTGAAATCTTATTAGCAAAGATATATTGTTATATGTACATTATTGCACATATGCATTTATATGTACACATACAAGATGTTTCTCGAATTGTTCGCCACAATTTTTGAGATACTACTTTCGATGAGTCTACAACAAAATGTTCTAATAAAATTTGTTGATTATTAAGGAAGAATTAATTATGTAAGGGAGATTTTAAAATTGTTCATTTCTTAATCAAAAATTGAAGTCAAATTATGTTTTTTAAATAGAAATATATGTTCTTTTCCATATTTTTATAGTACGTGAAAAGATGAATTCATCGATATATCATTATGTATATTGTATGTACAAATGTTCGACAAATTACTTACAATATAATTACAATATAATTCACTAATCTGTTGTCGATACAAAAAAAATGAGATAAATGTTAAATAAACACGACAAGAATTGTAGTTCTTGGCACATATAAAAAACGTAAGGCAGTAACACGTAAATGATAAGCAAATGATAAGCAAATTGACCAATCACAGTAGAAACCGTAAAGCCAATAGCGAATTCAATGTCACGCTTTCCTTACTGCTTACGTTTTACTACCTTACGTTTTTATATGTGCTATAAACTTTACGGAAAAAACTGCTAGTGCACAAACATGACAAGAATTGTAGTTCTTGGCACATATAAAGGCAGTAACACGTAAATGGTAAGCAAATTGGCCAATCACAGTAGAGACCGTAAAGCCAGTAGCGAATTCAATGTCACGATTTCCTTACTGCTTACGTCTTGCTTACGTTTTTACATATGCCATAAACTTTACGGAAAAAACTGCTAGTGCATAATAGCACAGTAGTAACACTACATCCAATAGAGTCACTACTGAAATACAGTATTGTCACTGCTGGTATGAGTAATGATATTACTCATATCTAATAGTATAGAAGTAGAGAGAAACCTGAGAGAGGACACGAGGGCCTATTTTCTGTAATCAAAAAATGCTCTCGCGCATTATTGCCTTTTGATAAAGTGAATAAAGTGGGTAAACTACACAACAATATCCATTTTTTTCGGTGCACCTGATGGAAATAAATCGCTGAAATCTTTGCAATCTCTATTAATTTGATAGATTTTAGTTATTTATTCAGCAATTTATTTCCATCAGGAATACCGCAAAAAAAAAATGGATATTGTATTGCGTATAATAGTTTATATCCACTTCTTCAGAGTGCAGTAGTGCGCGGGCTCATTTTGCGGTAACAGGAAAAAGGCCCTCATGTCCTCTCTCTGGTTTCTCTCTGGTAATAGATTTCTAAATAATCATCATTTTTATATAAAGAATTTTAATATATGTAAGAGGATAATATGATATTAAGTACGTACATTACAATTATATTTAATATTAATTATTTTTTCTATACGTGTTTCATCTTTTTCACGTCTTTCATTATATATGTTACAACTACATATCTATTAGCATTATGTTCGTAATTCGCCGAAGAAGCAGTTTTCATACGATTGCAAACGTCAAAGTATGATGTATAAAGGTATATCTAGGATGGGTGACCACTTGGAAACATCATAAAATTAGTTCTTAAATTCATAAGAAAACGTTTTCTTAATCATAATTTTGTATGTACTGTATACTGTCTTTGCAATAAATAAAATAACGCGATTTTTTTATAAAAGAAATATTTTGCAGGAATTTTTTCATTTCTTTCATCATAAATATATAAACGGAACGTAATGTCAACTTGCCTCTCATGTCAACCATGATGGAATTAATAAGGTGAAATATTGCGTATAATGACGCAATAACCAATCAAATGTGTCAATCAATATGCACTTTCCTTTTATATACATATACTGATTATATTGAAACAGTCAATCAAATATTACGCAAATTCATTCTCTTACTGCGCATCTACGAGAGTGCTTCACTTTATTAATTCCACTATAATGTCGACGAACCGTGGTCTTTTCTTTACGGAAAAAACTTGCTAGTGTCATTACTAGTACAGTAACGTAATAGTAATTTTGACAATAGTGTTACTAATAGTGCAGTAGTGGTGGAAAAATTTCATTGGAATTTCGCTGTAATTTCACTGAAAGTTTATTGCTAAAATAAGTATTATTGATTAATATCATATTCCATTACTGGTAATATAGAAAAAGATATATAATATAGAGAAAATATAGAGAAAGATTTTCTCTGTCATATTAATATATTTTAATCATAATAATTGTTTAAAAGAATCTAATGTCTGAAATTGTGAAAACCGTTCCAATAAATCCTGGTCTCTCTTACATATACATATGTACATAGAAATAATCATCGAAATTGTTGAAATGTGTAAGGAAAAATTGAAACGAATAAAGTAGCGATCAATTCGAGAGACACTGTATAAATGTATATGTATACGCGTGTGTGTGTGTGTGTGTGTGTGTGTGTGTGTGTGTGTGTGTGTGTGTGTGTGTGTGTGTAGTGTGTAGTAGTAGTAGTAGTAGTAGTAGTACGTAGTACGTTAGTACGTACGACGTACGTACGTAAGTAGTTAGTAGTTAGTAGTAGTAGTA
>NW_012130073.1:580036-583648 GCF_000143395.1 Atta cephalotes
CGTAGTAAGTACGTACGTAAGTACGTACGTACGTAGTACGTACGTCGTAGTACGTAGTACGTAGTACGTAGTACGTACGTACGTACGTACGCGTGTAGTGTGTGTGTGTGTGTGTGTGTGTGTGTGTGTGTGTGTGTGTGTGTGTGTGTGTGTGTGTGTGTGTGTGTACATGTAATACATATATAAAGAGAACAAAATAAAAAAAGATAAGTGAATACAAAGAAAAAGATAGAAATTGTAATCATGAACATTTTTAACTCTCATTTCGAAGATTCGTTTATGTTCGACATCTTTTCCTAATAGAAACTTTTCCATGACTTAATAATTAAGTAATAAAAAAATGGAAGTCACTTTTTCAAGATCGCAAGAAACTTCTTTGTTTTGGCATTGTTTCTTACAAATTTTCCTTACTTTACAATGGAACTTTTTCATAGCGATACTGAATAACTTTATACTAAATTTTAAAATAAGAAGAAGTGAGACAACATAATGAAATATTAAGTAAAAGCATTTTAATTAAAATCTTCATCATATAGAATTAGCAAATAAAAAGTAAAATACAATCTGAAGATTTTATCTGTTATTCAAAGAGAAAAATCTGAGATTCATCGCAAATGTAAATGTAAATGTGCAATTTAAAATAGGAGTGCATATAAATTATAATTTAAATTGAATCCAAAAGTATACTAAACATTATATTAAAAATGTATTCATATATAATTTATCATGTTACTTACTTTTTATAAATTATAATACCTAATGATAAAAAGTCATATTTACAAATGATATAAAATATGCGAATGTTATAATTGTATATTACATTGTATTTAATTCAATTGAAAATAAAATAAGCTATTATGTATAATTACATATTAATGATTATAAGATAAATTAAATTACTTTGGATTGTTATGTGTGCATTTCAGTCAATTATCTACGTATTAACACTTTTCACAATTATATTGCTACGAGGTCATTTATTTCACTGTAATTGTGCGCAAGGAATGTGTAATAAACGTAACACTAAAATTCAAAGCTTGTACAATATTATTTATCATTTGTACCGATTTCCTTCTGTGTTTTGCAACACTGATAATATAGAAAAAGTGACTTAGTATTCAGAAAGGTAGAAAACGCTTTCTATTGAGAGCAAACTCAATAAAATGATCAGAAAAATAAGTGATACGTTTCATACATTATCATTCAAGATGATGAAGAATTATCGAAAGATCCTTATTCTCTTTTCACTTAGCACAAAAAAACGTTGTCAGAACAACCAATAAGTTGCTTAACGCGTCGCTTAACTCCTTCGCTTTCCTAGCATTATTATCTCGCCTGAAAGCTTTGCAGAAAATAACATCATATAATATATTGTTACCACGCTTATTTTTTCCATTAGACTTTGATATGACTCTTCTTTTGTTCACGACAATCTCTCACCGAGTTTATAGCACAAAAATTAAAGTGCCACCAGAAAAATTTACGTTAATTATATTTTGCTTTTTGTTCTAAAGGAACTTCCTTCTTTTTTTATCTTTTCGTCTCTACAATCAAATTTTTGAAAAATTTTTAAAATCGAGCAGTCTAAAGTTGACACGTGATCGATGCAAAAACTGAAAACTGCAAGAGCACAGAATTAAACTTAACATGCCAAAACGTGCGTGTACGAAACGTTAAAAAAAATAGCATATTTAAAAAATTTTAAATTTTCAAGAAAAAATAGTAGTGCACACATTCATTTTAGTCTCAAAAAGGAAGCTTTTATAAGGTAACCGGAATCTACATGACCTAGTACCCAATATATCTTACTTGCTGATAGTGGGTGTTTACACGAATGATAGACAGCACTAGTAGGTAAACCGTGCAAGCTAAAATTCTATATTTATTACTTTCTATGTGTACATTCAAGAGTAACACAAATAACCGCCATGTTTGACTCAAAAACTATATCATATTAAAGGATTACTAAGCTATTTATACTATTTATTTGATCAAATTAATTAGGTTAATAAGATCTATAATTTTGACAACTCTTTTATAATTTTACTGTATTATATTCATTTTTCCATCTTTAAATTTTGAACATCTAAAGATGGCCCAATCTAGTCAAATATGTCATGTTATTAATATATGTTATTAATATATGTAAATTATAAAGATTGTAATTTTTTAATATGTAATATATACAATTCTTTAATTATTTATTGTATTGACGTTATAACTGATTCTTAATTGCTCTTTTTATTATATTATTTAATAAATCAAGAGTCCTGTTTATCAATAAAAAAGTCTAACTAACTTGAGCTTAAGAAAACTAATCAAAATGACAGAAATATATATTGTGGAGTCTATTACATGTGCAAGAGATTGCGGCTTCTCCCACAATGAATGTACAAAATATCGCGCAACTAAAGGCGATAAAATGTACAAAAAACCTACGTTACATCAGTGTTTCTCAATTTTATTGGTACAAATTCTCGTGATAAAAAAACGCTTTGTTCTAACCAATTTCGTCTAAATCGTCAATGAAAACATTGATTTTGCTAGAAAGATTCAATACCATCTTATCATCATCTTATTGATAAACCGGATTATATTAAATTTTTATATTTACAGAAAAAACTAAACTACTACAAATCTCTTATAAACTTTTCTCTCCGCAAAAGTAATATTTTTATATAATTAGGAAATGAAAATCTTATGCAGCTTAAGCTGAATCTTAGTTTAAATTTTAAATAATTCGGTTTGAATTTTATATACGTATTTTATTTACGTATCCAATCCTGCAGACTGCGTCACGAAATTAATTTTTTCAGTCTGCAATCATAAACAAAACTAGAATAATAACAATATTATTTTTACACACTTTATGATTTTGAAACAAAATATATTCATTAATTTTACACGAATTTATGAATGAACGATGTTGAGAGCCACTGTGTAACACGATTGTTCGTGCGGCCAACCGAAACGTACATCAATACAATAGGATAAACAAAAAAAACGGAACAGAAAATTGTCGAGATCTGGTCGCGCACGATCCTTTGGGAAAATAACTTGGACAAAGAGGCAGTAACATTTCCAATGTGCATTGTACTTTTCCTTCCTATGAAAGGATTATAGAAGCTAGCATTGTGTACCTTTAATCTACTGTTTAGCGGAGAACGGGCACAGATGTATCCGCGTTATAGTTTCGCAAAGGGCGCGCACGATTAAAATTGGAGTCAGTTCAAACAATCAGCCCCTTTCATAATGTAACAAACTCCACAGTGTTGTCCAGGTAGGGATAGCCCTCTTTTATGCCGCGAGCTGGCTTTTCCCTTTTACAACTGCCTGCGTAAATATTAATCTATTAACCTCTTCTTCAATTTCATCTCTCGCAATACTACATATTACCAGATGATCTGAGGGGCAATTATTTCGGAGAAAAGCGACCCTGCGCAATTAAAATAATCGTTTACGAATCATAACCGCATTGTGCTCGCTAGAGAAATTAACTGAAACGCTAAATGAAACTGTCGATAATGGCGATTAATCGTCTGGTAATCACCGCAATTATTGGTATTTAATTGCCCTCTCTCTCTCTCTCTCTCTCTCTTCTCTCTCTATATT